>NC_056751.1:784731001-784869169 GCF_019279795.1 Protopterus annectens | reverse complement strand
TGACAACCATTGCGCTGGGGTTGCAGCTTTACATACATACTATGGTGTGTGGTGGCTGTGCAGCTGATTTGTGTTCTACTGCTCTTTTAGGACATTGTCATATTATTTCATTGCTTTGCAACTTCTGTGCACATATCCCGGGGGTCTGCTGTTCTTTCTACGTACGTGTCATTTATGTCATTTTCTACATTTTGTGCATATTTTCTTTGGACATTCTCGTGCCTTTCCACATTGGCATATTGCACCTATATGATACCTGACTTTGACAGCCTTCCGTTACTCCTCCGGTATGTTTGGGTAAATGTAAACCGTTTATTTTGGTTTACATTGCCGCGTTCCTTACGCCACGCCTGCGCCACTGTGGATCGCCATTTGCCCTCATTTGCATGGTGCTATACCGCACACAGTGTGTTTTGCATACCTACCGGGCGGAGTCCGCGACGCCGGTAGTGCACGTGGGATTCATTCATACCTGAATCGCTAAGCAGCCATATTTGGCGTTATAACGCAGACGCTATGCTGGCGCCTGGCGCAAGGTTCATGAATCCCGGGGATAGACTATTTTCACAGACATTTACACATATAACACCTAGCTATTACATCACAGATACGGAGGTAGATCTAGCCAGCCATTGTCAGTCAAACATTAAATAGCTCGTTCATATCATGCCTTCAACCTGAGTATTAGGCACAATCCTACACTAAAGTTGAGAATACTACCTCTTGGGCCACACATACTACACTACTAAAATGATCAGAGCATAGAATTACTTCTGTTTTGGCATATGCCAGACCATCCCATGCAGATTACACAAAATACATATACACATTAAAGTACTTATTAATTTGTTGACATTTGATTATTGTCCAATGGAATAGAAGCCCATTTTCAGCAGAAGCCTGGGGAGAAAATCTCCAAATTATTACTAAAGATTTTAAGAACAATAATTATACAATCTTCAAAAATAAAACAAAAGCATCTGCAGATTAAATAATTATAACAAATTAGACATAATATAAAAACATTGGTCAAGAATTGATACAATCATTTAATATTAGAGAAATTTTAGGCAGTTTGTAGAGAAATTAAAGGTAAGTTAGTCTAATACAAACAGGAATTGAATATGAAGTGAGGAAAAAACAGGCTTATGGTAAATTTATATAGAAAGTCAGGGACGAAAACTGGATAGAAGTAAGGAAGTAAGTAAAGAAGGGAGAGTAAGGAAAGGAGGTATAAGGAATGAAAAGGTACTTGTTCACATTTAGGGAAAAAGTTTGTCCTGGTTTTGAGCAAGAACATAGCTCGATTTTAGCCAGGAAGTCTTTCAGAGTGGTTTTAAAAGATGGGAGGGAGGGTATTGACCTGATGGATACAGGTAAGGAGTTCCTGGCCTTAGCAACCTTGTACGATTACAGACAATGTCCAACAGAATTGCTAGGCTTGCAGACAGACAGGAGTTTTTGGTCACTGGATCACAATGACCAACTAGGAACATAGTTCTGCAGAATGTTTTTTAGTGCTGGACAGGCAGATGGATGCTGGATAATTTCATCGGTGGTAAGAAGTCGTGTACATGTTAGTGGATGTGGCAGTTTTAACTAATTCAGTCTGTTCAGTGCTGTACAGTGAAAGGGGTGTGTGCTGCAAACTTAGCAACTTTGTTATAGCACTGTTCAAGTTAATTTTTGTGAAGCCTGGACGATAGTAAGGATTGGAGCACCATAAAGAAGTGTAGGGAGGAGATAAGTAGTGGCAGGTGTACTTTTAGTTGCATCAGTGAGAAAGTTTTTGGGTCTGTAAACATCCTTAGTTTTTGATGAGTTTTTTTTATGCAGTTTTGTATATGCAGGTCTAATGTAAGATTATCATCCACTATCACTCCTAATAGTTTGCTGTGAGAAGTTACTTCAGTGGTTGTAGTATCAAGAGAGAGGACTTTAAATTTTGTTTTTTTCATGAAAGAGAGATTTGGGGAAACAAGTAGTAGTTTGGTCTTTTTTGGGTTGAGCATGAGTTGTGAGTTACGAAGCCATATTTTGGTGGCTGTTAAAGCTGAATACATTTTTGGAGGTGTACCATGTTGTCAGATGTGCAAATGAGAGTGGAATCATCTGCGTATTATAGTAGGGTGGCTTGTTGTGTGGAAGTACAGAGGGTGTTGGTGGTGACTGGGAGGTAAGGAGAAAATATATAGAGTGACATTTTACTGACGGATACCTGCTGGACAGGTAGCTTTTGAACCACAGAAGGGTGGTCTGAGAGAGACCTAGTGAGGACACTTGAAGTAGGAGTCTGCTGTGACAAACTGTGTTGAGCTTTAGACAAGTCTAGAAATCAGGAAAAGACTAGTTTGCCATTATCTCTAGCTTTATTGATAGTATTTATATATGTTAGAAGGCAGTGCTAGTACTATGGGAAGGACGGAAGCCATGTTGTATAGGGGATAGGAGTTCTTCCTGAAGGAGATATTCTAGCAATTGTTTTTAAATGCATTTTTCAAGTGTTTTGGTGAGAGAAGATAAAATTGCTCTAGGTCTAAAGTTATTCATGTCTGCTGAATTTCCTCCTTTGTGCAGAGGGATAATGTATGACCTTTTCAGAGAGAGAATGTGGGATTCCTGGATAAACCTATTTATATGGACTGAGACAGGATAGGCAATGCTATTGGGTGTTGTTTATAGGTACTCACTTGGAGGGTCATCAGCTGAAGAAGAGCATGGTTTAAGTTTATTTAAGAGTAGTTTTACATAGAATCTGGCACAGGTTTGAAGTTGAAAGTGGATGAAAGTGGATGCGGTGATACATGACTGCTGGATGATGTTAGGATTAGATATTGGGGAGTCCTTTGTTAGTGATGCTGTGCTATCTACGAAATAAGAGCTGAACTGTATTACAGTCTCACGTAGTGAATATCTGGAGAGGGGTTTGAACTGAATTTTTGGCCAGGATGTAAGATTTCTTTAATGGATGTCCAGAATTTTTTAGGGTTATGTTTAATATTATTCTGAAAGTTATTATAGTATAGTTTTTTGCCTTCATTTATTTGCTTTTTAGTACGATTGCGACGCATTCTGAAGTTTTGAAGATATCGAGGTGTTTTATACTTCTGCCGTTCTTTCCCTGCTTTTTCTTTATCCCGCATTAGGATTCTACTCTTTTGGAGCACCAAATTACATTATTTATTTTAGATCACTTCCTTCTAGGAGGTGCAAGGCTATTTAGGATATTCAGGAAAATTGTATTGAATTCAATTACAGAATTATCTAAGAGGAGGATTTTTAGGAAGTTCCAGATAACAGATGATAGTGCAGTAATGAACATTTCTGGGTTAAACTTGGAAAGGTTACGTGTAGTTTTATAAATATGCTGTTTAACTGGATGTGTGAGAAGCCTACTTGTACAGATTGGGAGATGATCACTGAGGGAGACATTGTACCTGTGGTGGAATATATTTGTTGGGGACTGATACTAAGATCCAGTCCAATAGAGAATTTGATGCCTTGCTATAATGTGTGGGGCTATTAATTAGTTGTGTGAAACCATATCCAATGTAAGATATCTTCAAGTATAGCTGTACTGCCACCAGGAGGGATATAAAGGACATCCAGACATGTAGTTCAGCATGAACTGGTGGTGAATAACACCACATACACAAATGCCATAGATATAGCCAACCTGCTGGCAGACAGGTTCAGTGAAAACTTCACCCCGCTGTCCCCACCATCAGTAAACCTGAACATCCCCAGCACCTGCCCCCCTCCCCTCATCACCAGGGAGCAGGACCTTAATGCCCTCTCAAAGGCAAAAAATACAGTCTCCATGGGACCCGATAACATCCCTGGCTGTATCCTACATGAACTCAGACATGAGCTCTCAGCTCCATTAGACATCCTATTCAACCAAAGCCTGAGCACAGGCTTCATCCCATCTGAATGGAGGACAGCCACTGTCATCCCTCTACATAAAGGTGGAGCGTCCACTGACCCAGGCAATTATAGGCCCATCAGCCTAACTAGCTTGATCTGCAAGGCCATGGAACACATTATCATGGATCTTATAAACAAGGACATTGGCAACCTCCAAATGCTTGACCCTACACAGTTTGGTTTTGTCAAAGGGAGGTCATGTTTGTTAAACTTGGTTGACTTCTTTGAAACAGTCACCAAAGCCATGGATGAGGGGAAGACTGTGCACACCACCTACCTTGACCTAGCCAAAGCCTTTGACACTATTCCCACTCGGGCATAATAGATAAACTCTCCCAGCTAGGCATCAACCCATATGTTCCCAGATGGGTAGCTAACTGGCTCACTGATAGAACCTACTCAGTCAAAGTAAGAGAAGCCATCTCTAGTAGTAGACCCGTAACAAGCGGTGTACTCCAAGGATCGGTCTTGGGGCCTCTACTGTTTGGATATACTTTTCTGAGGTGCAAGCCAAAACCAGTGGTCTGTGGCTGACCAAGTTTGTAGACAACTGCAAGCTGGGTGCTGTCTTAAATTCCCCTATTGATGTGAACATCCTCCAAAAGGGCCTTACCCAAACTAATGACTGGTGCCAGAAGCATGGCCTCAAACTGAATGTCAAGAAATGCATCATTATCCCCTTTGAGGAAAATGCCATCCCCACTAATTATCACATTAATAACAACGTACTAAGCATGCAATCAGTCATGAGGGAATTGGGCACCCAGGTTGATAGCAACCTGACTTTTGACCACCACGTTGTCTCTATTGTAAGGAAGGCTTTCTACATGGCCCACCTCAAGAACAAGGAGGTCATAACATCCCAGTACTCCTCCCTTATCAGAGCCATTATCGAGTACAATGCTCCCCTCAGCATGTACCTTACCAAGCATATGCAGCAGTTGGAGAGGCAACAGAGGTTCCTGACCAGGAAAATCCAGGTTCTCAAACACCTATCCGATACATATAGGCTAAACTCCCTGTCACTCTACTAAGTCTCATACAGACTGCTCAGAGGTGACCTGTGTCTGGCATACAGTGCCATTTCAGACCCAGGATTGATGGAGTTGCTGCGTATCTGCAAGACAAACTCCACTTGCGCAACCCACATGCAAGGCCTTAACCTGGTCTGTGACATTAATAGAACTTGGCAGAATAGATTTGTGTCCCAAAGACTCCCCCATATGTAGAATAGACTCCCTCTCCATGTCAAGCAGAGTACCTCTCTAGCCCTCTTTAAGCGGAACTTGGATGACTGGATGGGAAACAGAAAATATACCCCTGGGATCCCACCTGTGTCCCTGCTGGACAGGGGAAACAGGTGCTGACTTTGAGGAAACAAGGGCAAAATTCTTGGCTAGGCTTATAATGGCCTCTGGGCCAATAGCCTAGTATCATCCTATGAACCTATGAACCTAAGGACAGTAATGCATATTTGTTTATAACTGTTTATTTTGAGGAAACCAACAAGAAGCTCTGCTGAACTGAATTTTGGTGTTGATTTGCTGTAAGGGGAAATGTGGTAGTTATTGGGAAATGCTAAAGCAATACCACCACCTTTCCTCTTTATACAGTCATTATGGATTATATTATAGCCAGGAGGCATAACTTCAAAGTTGTTTATGCTGGGTTTAAGTCAAGTTTCAGTTACAGTGAGAACATCAGGCTTATGTTGGGAAATCCGGGCATGTAGTTCAGACGTTTTATTTCTTACACTTCTAACATTTATTGTAGCAAATATTAGATCACCAGAGTTGGGACTGGCTGTTGTTGGGTTTCAGAAGTGTGTGAGAGAGAATTATCATTGTGTTTATTGTGATGGGTGGGGCCAAGATTACAGTGTATATCTCCTCCTACAAGGATTTTGGTATATTGGGGATCTTATGCATGCTTTTTTTTTTGGAGAGGATTCTTGCACTTAATTTTGTTTTGGTTTGAGTTGAAGTACAACTAATCAGCCTATATTTGAAATAAAGGTGGGGGCAATATTAAATAGGTTTGGTGCAATGTGCAACTATGCTAAGTGGTTGAGACAGAGTTAGAGATATGTTGTGAGGTATTATTGAGTCATGGTAGGATGAAAAATGGCATAGTAAGAAGAGAAAGGCAGAAGATAAACTGAATAATAGCATAATTAAGTAGAGGCATCCATTTTATAGATGTCAGGTGGTGGGGAAGAAGCAATGAAGAAGGAAACAAGAAACTGCAGGAGAGCAGGAGAATCAGTGATGGTGGATTCTGAGAGATGGAAGAGAAGAGGTCAGGACAGAAGTATTTTCTGTATAAGAAAAGAAGTAGGTTGTCCTGGTATCTTCCCTGGAATGTAGAGAATACAGGGGTATTAAAGGCTAGAGTATAAAGATGTAGTTAAAATAGAAAGAGATGAGGGTTTAATTGGGAAAAAAAAAGATACAAGCAGAATAGATAGGTACTATCTGGGATAGTTGTGTTTATATATGGATATGTTGCAAAGCAGTGTGGGAGGGATACAGATAGCTGGGAATGGTGTTAAAAATGAAGAGAGATAGAGTAGTAGGAAGCAAAAAGCAGAAGTGTATGCGCAGAAGTAGCAAGGTCAGTTGGGGAGGGTTTTGGAGTAAGAGTCACAAGTGAAATATGTATGTAGGAAGTATAATATTCGAGTAAGGGAGGAGCACAAGGCAAAGGTGGGCAGACCTAACACTCTCAGGTCACCTTATAAGGGAGAGCAATCAATTTAAAACTAGAACAAAGCAATTAACAAAGAGATGTGAGAGAAACAGGTTGTCTGTTCTTTCCTAAGACTAAATAGCTGGCACATGCAGTATAGTCTACTGGTCAAACAAAAGGGGACACTGGAAAACCTAATAAGAGGTCTTTGGAACTCAGTAAGAGGTCCTTGGATGGCATTTACTATTACACAGAGAACAGGCATGTATTTAACTGACTAAGGTTAATACACAGTAAGGTTCTTCATGATAAGTATGCCTACATTACATAATGACAAAGTTCTCAATACGCTTGTAGGTGTAGGGTCTTGTGACAGAGCTCCAGGAATATCGAGGTCAGATGTAGTGACCATAGGCTATTAAAGAATCATAAAATTCTTGGGTCTATATCATATTATTGAACTGTTAATAGTTCGAATCCCTAAATATCGAACACAAGTGATCGAACTATTAAAAGTCCAAATCACTATTAAAAGTAATTTTAAATGAAAAAAAAACTAAAGGGTGTAAGCAGAGGGGCAAGCCCCCCTGCACCCCCCACCCCCAGCTATTTAAATATACCAAATCCAAGATCACACTACAGTGTAGGGAATGGAAATCTTCTGGTTCCGCACTGTATTGCACTGAAGTGCGATCTCAGAGTTGGTATATTTAAGTAGCGGGGGGTGTGGCGGGTGCAGGAAGGGCTTGCCCCACTGCTTACACACTTTAGATTTTCTTTTTTTTCATTTAAAAATACTTTTAATAGTGATTCGGACTTTTAATAGTTCGATCACTTGTGTTCGATGTTTAGTGATGCAAACTATTAAAAGTTCAATAATATGATATAGACCCAAATTCTCAATAAGCTTGTAGGTGTAGGGTCTTGTGGCTGAGCTCCTGGAATATTGAGGTCAGATGTAGTGACCACAGGCTATTAAAGAATCACAAAATTCTCAATAAGCTTGTAGGTGTTGGGCCTTGTGGCAGAGCTCCTGGATTATTGAGGTCAGATGTAATGACCACAGGCTCTGCTCTGTGAAGGAAGATAGTGACTGAGTGTAAGACAAGGCAGTACTCTTGTGTACTACAACTACAAGTCTACTGTGCCATTCATCATCATCATCTTTCTGCTTTTCCCATTAGGGGTCACCACAGCGGATCATCTCTTTCCATTTCTTCCTATCCTCTGCATCTTGCTCTGTCACACCAACCGCCTGCATGTCCTCTCTCACCACGTCCATAAACCTTATCTTAGGCCTTCCTCTTTTCCTCTTACCTCGCAGCTCCATCCTTAGCATCTTTTTCTCAATATACTCTGCATCCCTCCTCAGCACATGTCCAAACCAATGCAATCTCGTCTGTCTAGCTTTGTCTCCAAACTGTCCAACATGAGCTGACCCTCTAATATACTGATTCCTAAACCTATCCATCCTAGTTACACTGAGTGCAAATCTTAACATCTTTAACTCTGCCACATCCAGCTCTGACTCCTGCCTTTTTGTCAATGCCACTGTCTCCAACCCATATAACATAGCTGGTCTCACTACCCTCTTGTAGACCTTCCCTTTCACTCTTACTGGTACCCGTCTGTCACAAATAACTCCTGACACTCTTCTCCACCCATTCCACCCTGCTTGTACTCTCTTCTTCACCTCTCTTCCACATTCCCCATTACTCTGAACTGTTGATCCCAAGTACTTAAACTCATCCACCTTTACCAACTCTACTCCCTGCATCCTCACCATTCCTCTACCCTCCCTCTCATTTACACACATATATTCTGTCTTAGCCCTGTTGACCTTCATTCCTCTGCTCTCTAGAGCATATTTCCACCTCTCCAGAGTCTCCTCAACCTGATTCCTACTCTCACTACAGATCACAATGTCATCTGCAAACATCACAGTCCACGGGGCCTCCTGTCTGATCTCATCTGTCAACCTGTCCATCACCACTGCAAGTAAGAAAGGACTCAGAGCTGATCCTTGAAGTAATCCCACCTCCACCTTAAACGGATCTGTCACTCCCACTGCAGTCCTCACCACTGTCAAACTGCCCTCGTACATATCCTGTACCACTCTTACATACGTCTCTGCCACTCCCGACTTCCTCATACAATACCATAACTCTTCTCTAGGCACCCTGTCATATGCTTTCTCCAAGTCTACAAAGACACAATGCAACTCCTTCTGACCTTCTCTGTATTTCTCCAATAACACTCTCAGAGCTAACATTGCATCTGTAGTGCTCTTTCCTGGCATGAAACCATACTGCTGATCACTAATCATCACCTCCCTTCTTAACCTAGCTTCTACTACTCTTTCCCATAACTTCAAGCTGTGACTGATCAATTTTATCCCTCTGTAGTTACTGCAGCTCTGCACATCACCCTTATTCTTAAAGATAGGTACCAAAACACTTTTTCTCCACTCCTCAGGCATCCTCTGACTTTCCAAAATTTCATTAAACAATCTAGTTAAAAATTCCACTGCCATTTCTTCTAAGCACCTCCATGCTTCCATTGGTATGTCATCTGGGCCAACAGCCTTTCCATTCTTCATCCTCTTCATAGCTGTCCTTACTTCCTCCTTGCTAATCTGTTTCACTTCCTGATTCACTGTCCCCACATCATCCAACCTTCTCTCTCTCTCATTCTCTTCATTCATCAGCCTCTCAAAATACTCTTTCCATCTACTCAACACACTCTCCTCTCTTGTGAGTACATTTCCCTCTCTATCCTTTATCACCCTTACCTGCTGCACATCTTTCCCAGCTCTGTCCCTCTGTCTAGCCAATCACTACAGGTCCTTTTCTCCCTCTTTAGTGTCCAATCTCTTAAACAACTCTCCATACGCCTTATCCTTAGCTTTTGCCACCTCTCTCTTTGCCATGCGCCTCATCTCCTTATACTCATGTCTACTTTCTTCATCTCTTTGACAATCCCACTTCTTCTTCGCCAGCCTCTTCCTCTGTATACTCTCTTGTACTTCCTCATTCCACCACAAGGTCTCCTTGTCCTCCTTCCTCTGTCCAGATGTCACACCAAGCACCTTTCTAGCAGTCTCCCTTACTAGTTCTGCTGTAGTTACCCAGCTAATCGGTAAGTCTCCACTGCCTCCCAGTGCCTGTCTTAACTCTTCCCTACACTCCACTTCACAATCACCCTTTTTTAACTTCCACCATTTAATCCTTGGTACTGCTTTCACACTGCTCCTCCTCTTCTTGGTCACCAACGTCATCCTACAGACCACCATTCTATGCTGCTTAACTACACTTTCCCCTGCCACCACTTTACAGTCTCCAATCTCCTTCAGACTGGCCCTCCTACATAGGATATAATCCACCTGTGTGCATCTTCCTCCACTCTTGTACGTCACCCTATGCTCCTCTCTCTTCCTAAAATACATATTCACCAGAGCCATGTCCATCCTTTTCGCAAAATCCACAATCATCTGATCTTCTGCATTCCTCTCCTTAACACCATACCTACCCATCACTTCCTCATCCCCTCTGTTCACTTCACCAACATGCCCTTTAAAGTCCGCTCCAATCACTAGTCTCTCACATTTGGGTACACTCACCACAACTTCATCCAACTCACTCCAAAATTTCTCTTTCTCATCCATCGCACACCCAACTTGTGGAGCATATGCACTAACAACATTCATCATTACACCATCAATTTCGAGCTTCATAAACATCACTCTGTCAGACACTCTCTTCATGTCTAAAACACTCTTGGCATATTGTTCCTTTAGTATAACCCCTACCCCATTTCTCCTGCCATCCACACCATGATAGAACAATTTGAACCCGTTTCCTAAACACCTGGCCTTACTTCCCTTCCATCTGGTCTCTTGCACGCACAATATATCAACCTTCCTTCTCTCCATCATATCAGCTAGCTCTCTTCCTATACCAGTCATACTGCCAACATTCAAAGTTCCTACCCTCACTGCTACACTCCTCACCTTCCTCCTCTCTTCCTGCCTTCGGGCATGCCTTCGCCATCCTCTTCTCATTCTTGATTTACAAAATATATATATATATATATATATATATATATATATATATATATGTGTGTGTGTGTGTGGGTTCACTTTATAATCTCGAAATCCTGAAATATCAAATTTCAGAATCTCGAGATCATAAAGCCAAACTCCCAAAACATCGAAACCCCAGAAGTGCGAAATTCAAAATTGCAACGTCTGTACTAACCGTACACCACACACATACATACACCTTCCTCCCCACACACAAACACACAAATCTACCCTACATACAAGCAGGGGGGTAAGCCCCCCTGCACCCTCCATGTAAGGGGCAAGCCCCCCCACACCCCCTGCTTAAATATACTAACTCCAAGGTCGCACTACAAAGACAAACACACAAAAGCACCATTACACAAACTACATTCCCCTTGCACACACACATCATAATAACAAAATACACTGACACACACTAAAGCCCCTACTGAAAACCCTTAGAATATAAACATTTACCTGAATCTCCAGCTCCCCATTAACACAGCACAACACCAGAACTGCTAATTCAACATCTCTGAACTTTGAGATTTTGAATTTCACGCTTCTGAGGGTTTCGCTGTTATGGGCTTTCAACTTTATGATCTCATGATTCTGAAATTCAGTATTTCAGGATTTCGAGATTATAAAGTGAACCTATATATATATATATATATATATATATATATATATATATATATATATATATTTGTATATATACATAGAGAGAGAGACACACACACACACACACACACACACACACACACACACACACACAAGAAATTATTTTATTGATTATTTTATTGTTTTACTAAAGTGTTGGGGAGGACGGGGAGGGAAGATTAGGTAGATTGGGTACTGTCCTACTGTCTGCTGCAAGCATCCTGCAAGTTTTGTAGAAGTCCTTTTTTCTGGGGGGGGGTGCTAGTACTGCTATGTTGTCAGCACTACAACAAATTTGTTTACACACATTTGTGTAACATTTTTAAAGGTGTAATTTTTTTCAAGGAGTGATGAAATTGTGGATTTTGTTACATTATTGCAGAGTCTGTAAGTCTAGTAAAGTTTACTGAGGTGTACTGTGGTACTGTTCATTCTCCTTAGAGTGTAATTAGCGATGTGTGCTTTATAACATTTATTTCAGCATGGAGGAATAACAATTTGTTCTGCTTTTTTCCCATGTATTCTTCATATGTACAAATTTGTCAATTATTTTGCATTATAATAATTTAACAAGTAGTCTTTGAAAAACATTAATTATGTGGTGTTTCAGGCAATTACATGTCTTGATTTGTGCATGCCTTCCATTGCTGACATGTATTTATACTTGATGCTAATTTGGCATAGTGGTATGTTGCTCTGACTGTAGTGCACAGGGTCCTGGGTTCAAGACTTGGCAGTGAAATGCATGGTGGTAACACAATATTTGGGTTGGGAAGTTGGATGAATGGTTAAGGTATTTGGGTTTGATTTTCATATTAGGTAATTGGCTAGGCTTCAAATGGCCCACAAGGGCAGTTAGCCTAGTATTAACCTTTGAACTATGTTGTGGACATCTGCATCTATGCAATTGCTTTTTTTTGTTACTGTGTAAGTATTATTTGTATTTGCAGACATACATGCTTAATCCGTATGTGAACATGGTGTTGCACATCTTTTATGTTATTTGTATCACATATAGTGCAGGCAGTCTGGCTACAACATTTTCTTGTGCTGTTTAATGAGATGATGTCTATCAGACCTGGTATCTACTGCACTGGTAAACTCATATATGACCTATGGGTTAGACACATAGAACATTATGGTGTTGCTGTTACAGTGGTTGCTATAGATATGGGTTTGAAGCCGACATTCTCAACTTTTCTGTAGGTGTATTAAACATGAATTGATGTGTCATTTTTTAGTGTTTGTTGATCTGTTTTGATTGGTGTAATGTAATGTGTTACTACATTGATGGAAAGTAGGGTGCATGGTGATACCTGAGGTACAACATCCATACTTTCCAACATATGAGGTATGTTTTCATGAAGTGACATAGCAGGGCATATCTCATGCATGCATAGCTGACTTTATCCTTCAAATAAGCACAGGAGCAGTGTACCACACATGGGTGAGATGCCTGACATGGAAACTAGGTGTTGTAGTAGAATTGCTTGCACTCCAGCAAAGAGAATGTCTTCTCCACGGAGAAGGACATCATACTGATGTCCTACATCAGTATGGCAGATGTCTCCTTGCAAGGATGGGTGGTACTGTGTACAGGAATTGGGTATGGGATGCCAGTGCCATCATGGTCAGTGCTGTAGGCAGAAGGAACAGGATGCAGTGACAGTGTTGATGCAGGTATTCTCATATGATCTTCTGGACAGCAAATGTGTGAGACACTACAGGAGAGAATAGGATGCCATAGGTGGGGGACTTAGTATTTCTCCACTTGATGATACACAACTATTTCTTTCATCACACCACAACCTGTGTCATTACAAGCATAGTCCAGCTGGTGGCATTGAGATTGCCATACCTAGTCCCCATCATATGTCCTTTATTAAACAACACAACATTGTAGATATTAGAGGTCATTTGTGTCACACAGTTATATCTGCTGCATGTTCTTTTGTCTTCCATAGTCCAACAATGTACTTGGACAGTGGGAATGTCTTTGGAGGATGATATGCCAGATATCTGTTCTCCTATCAATCCAGTTAGTAAGCTGTTCTGAGTGTTGTGATTTCTTACTGATCAATTCCCTAGGTTACGGGAACATCTCACAGTCACAGCACCTGATACGGCAATCTGGTATAGGTGGCCTTAATCTACTGTAGGTTGAAGAGATATATGTGGCCATGGTATCCAGTGAGTGCCAGTGGATTGTTGTGGTCAGTTGTGTCACGCAGTTACATTTGCTGCATGCTCTTCTGTCCTTCATGGCTGAACAATGTAATCAGCCAGCACCTCTGTCTTTGGAGGATAACATGCCAGGTACATGTTCCTGTATCAGTCCATGTATTATGCTGTTGTGAGTGTTGTGCTTCCTTACCGATCATATATTTCTTGTTATGGGAACATCACACACTTTCTGTCACAGCCACCAGAAACAAGGGTAGGTAGGATTGCTTTGAGGTTGATTAGAGTGCCGTATATTATAGATATTTTATTTATATGCTCCTACACTCAAACCCAAACTGATATGTCCCACCCCATGCCACTGCATATACCACAAGTGCGTCCCAGCCTACACATTGCACCACCACCAAATCAGTGGTACCACACTGAGGGTCTGAGGTTTTTTGTCATGTGGCAGTGGCAGCAAGACTGTGGTTTGAGCCATCAGCATGGGTATCATTGTCTATGTTAGTGTGATCTTGGTGGTTTTCCCAGTGTGTGTCCAGCTGTGTCATCCTGAACCTATGGTAATGATGACAGCTCTGCTGACCACAACATACTGTGCATAATGGTGGTCTTTCTCTTGTCTGATGCCACAGTAGTAGTATTTTTGTGTGGTTTTGATGTCATCATGACAATGCAGTGTACACTTCCTGTATATCTGTTCACATGTGCAACATCTCATTCTAAGCTGGCATGTTAGTGTAAGTAGTATATCATTGTGCTACAAATGCATTTTCCTAGGAACACACCCACATTGTTGTCATTTGGAACTGCACATCATTAATGATACAAATGTCCCTATTGTTTGCCATTATTGGTTGCACATGTATACATTGTAAAGCATATCTGTGTCCAAATAGCACATTATTCTCTACTTATTGCCACGGAGTAGACTGCACATTGACATGACATATGCATGTCCCAGTGTAACAGCACATGCTTTTCCACTTCACAGTCCCAGTTCCTATGACACCACATGCATATAGGATCCCTTTGTGCTTCCATACATGTTCCTACATGCACATTCCATTTCCTATGACACTACATGCATACAGGATCCCTGGCTGTTTCCCTGCATGTTCCTACATGTATATTACCTTACTGATACTCAGTATTTTTACAACACAGTTTGACTTTGCATTGTTTTACTGCACTACAATTATACGGATGGTTGTCCTGTTGAGTGTTGTTCAGGTGTGTCACCACTAGGCATACTCTTGCTTTGTAGGTAATGGTATTCATGCTTGGGATACCATCAGTAATCCTTCTCACAGTTATGCTATGCATGGCAGATGTCCAGCAAGCTGCCTACACACACACACACACACACACACACACACACACACACACACACACACACACACACACACACAGTATCCCTTCTCACAGGTATGCTATGCATGGCAGATGTCTAGCATGATGTCTGCACATTTCTATTTTTGCCTTGGCAAGGTGTCCAACATGCATTTGACATTAAGGTAAATCACACCACAATACTGATGATGTATCATGGGAGTTATGTATGTCTAACACACTTCCATTCTCACCTGTTAGCTAGATACACATATTCTGCATCAACTCCCAACAAACTAGATCATCCATGGATTACATACAGCATTTGAAAATCATATATAGCTCATAACATGTT
This sequence comes from Protopterus annectens, assembly GCF_019279795.1. Lineage (NCBI taxonomy): Eukaryota > Metazoa > Chordata > Ceratodontiformes > Protopteridae > Protopterus > Protopterus annectens. The sequence goes on along the minus strand of NC_056751.1, from coordinate 784,853,960 downwards.
ATTTTAACAAGCTTTGGACAAAGAACATCATGATCAAAGGGTGACGTGACTAGTGACGTAGGAAGGTAGTGCTATAAGGGGAATTCAGTTAATGTTCTAAGTTTACATACCACAACATCTGTAAGATTATAGTAACACACTGAATGGCAACAGAAATCTTAACAGATTTGTTAGAATATTACAAACCATACAAGGGAATGAGTGCATAGTGGAATTCAAATCAAGGTTGTCACTGACAGACATATATGCAGGAATTGCTGGGAGACCCTTCCTAGCAAGCAGGACTGCAGACAAATCTTTTATTGCCTAATTCATGTCATTCAGCAGTTGATGTGACTTACCCAGGTCTATATCAGAACACCGAAAGTTCACATTTTCGAATGTTCTTACATCGACCCCTAATCAGCAAATGCTGACAACATCGAACATTCAGAACAACAAATGTTTTCCTAGGGAAAAAATTTGCTGTTCCAAAACACATACGCACAACAAAAGCACACCAAACAAACAGAAATCCACACACATACACCCAAAATCTTACAGCTAACCCTACACTAAACTGTTCAAACACCACTAACTATCCACTTACCTTAACCCAAACCCTAACCCTAAGGTCCGTCACTATCGTACACTCACCTCACCCGAGCCCTAACCCTAACCCTAACTCACCTAACCTGCCCTAACCCTCACGTCCACACAATTGCACACATACCTCCCTCGTGCCTTAACCCTAACTCACCTAACCCACGCCCAATCGCACACTTACCTGAACCCAACCTATAACTTTCCACCACAGCGCTGAAAATAGCGAAATGACAGAAACGGACAACTGAATTCTTTCCCTAGGAAAAAATGTGGTTATCTGTCGTTTCGCTGTTTTCAGCGTTTGCTGAATAGGAGTCGATGTAAGAACATTCGAAAGCATGAACTTTCAGTGTTCTGATATAGACCTGACTTGCTCACCTATACAGGAAGAAATGTATTTGTATTCTTAAAACAATAAATATAAAATAAAATAAAATGGTTACTGTCTCTTTTGAACAGAATATACAATACCCATTATTTCATCTTACCCATGCCCAGGCAGTCATGCTGATGAAAGTTGCAAAAATCTTTCCCTGTACCCCACACATACAGTTGAACCCCACCCAGAATGACATTTTATTGAAAACCTTTATAAACCTCCTGCCTTTTATGAACTGTACTAAGCAACTGTGGCTATCCGAAGGTAGTACACAGAAAACAGAAATAGCCATACTGCAGTAAGAAAACTTGAATACTATAGTACAAAAACAAATACACAGTTTCTGAACCTCACTATCCTAACATTTGCCTACATGCAGTCACATAGCAACTGATTTATGTAGTCCCTGTCATGTATTGTAGCACTGCAGGAAACAAGTTGGAAAAAAAAACATTGAAAAAATATTCTACAATTCAAAATGTAGTATAACTGTGATACAATTATTGATAAAAATGTGAACAGGTTCATTTACAGAATAATACGTTAATCTGTCTCAACAAGCTTAAACTTTACCTGCCTATTGTGAAACATTTAAAATGAAAAAAAAAATGACATCACTAATTTTAAGCAGCTTTACTTAATATATAGTATAGCATATATTTAAGATGGGCCTTTAAAATCAGTGTTTTAAAGATTAATACACTATACAACAATATTGTATTTGGTGCAGACAGCTGTGGGTTCTCTTCCCACTTCAGATAGATCAGTCATTGACACCACAGCGGAGTATAACAGGAGTGCTGCACTTCCAAGTCCGTCATCCTTTGGATGAGGCATTAAACTGAAGCCCTGTATGCTTGAGTTGGTGGTAGCTACTGTCAGTGTAAAAGATCCCATGGTACCTATCAAAAAGAGAAGGAAGTGCCCCAGAATCCTGGTCAAATTTCCTTTAGTGGTATAACTACCTTTGGTCTTCCCTGAAAAGAGGCTACTAGCTTAGTAGGACTAACGTGGTCAACAAAGGATAAAATAATAATAATAATAATAATAATAATAATAATAATAATAACAATATTAATAATAATAATAATCATAACATAAGGAAAACAACAGAGAAGCTGAAACTGTACTTGTCCCATCAATCCTCATTTATCTGAACATATACCAATGATCTTTCCTTAAGTTAAGCCTCCTTATGTTTTCTTTTCATCTATCATCCTTCAAATAACTACTCTGTTTTTAAATGAAACTTAGTATAATGCAATGTAAACAAATGGAGCTTTTCTTGCCAGGCCTCAGCTGAAAATGGGTATTACCCAGTTGGACTTTCCTGGTAAAAAAAGACAAATAAATAAATAATAATAAAAAAATAAGCAAAACAGGTTTACTTAAAAGTACTTATGTTAAAACATCAAGATATTTCACATCGCTTGCAAAAGAAAGAAATAATGCAGTGTTGGCTCATGCAATAAGGTGCATACTATGTTCACGTGGAAGGTTGGCATATTGGCTAAGGTGTTTGCCTTATAAACATTAGGTGCAGGTTTGATTCTCACATGGTGTAATTGGTTAGGCTTAAAATGGCCGACAAAGGCAGTTAGCCTAGTACTGAACCTATGAACGTAGTTTTGTGGTCCAAAATGTTGAGACAGATTAACATATTATTCTGCATTTTAAATCTGAGACAACTCTACTAGAATACAAAATCCAAGATGAATTTAAATCTTACTCTCATATGTTAATGCCTTGTGCAACTGGCTTCTTAATTTATTGCTGTAAATTCCAAGTTCATGGAAATATATCTAGAAGTGTGGTACCACCATGAATCATAAATTAAATTTGCAAGGTCAACAAATCTAAATTACTGTGCTATCAGCTAGACAGCAAAATGCGTAGTATGAACTGGAAGCTGGCTGTTGTAACCAATTTTAAACTAGAAAAAAAAAAGAAAAATAAATCAAGTCAGCAAACAATAAACAAACTTACCTAAGCTGAACCTGTAGGATTCATATCTCTTTCCCTTCCTGATGCACTCCCCTCTGCTATATTCTTTGCTTAGCTTGATAGCTTTGTATTCCCTCTGTGTCAAAAGCAGTTTGAATACCAAGTTAAATTAAATGTGAGCTGTCAGTAATACAATAAAACAATACTTTTTGAGCAAGACTTTAAAATGAATTGCTATAATCTCTGATTTATTTTACTATTAATGCTTTATTTTTGTGTTTTAAGTCAGACAACATGATTAGTGAGGTATATAGGTATTTTAGGCTTGTAGCCTGTCTAACTGTACATGGGCAACTTGCTAAAGAAATTACTGATGATATCAGCTATATTTTACAATGATAGCATAACTTAAATGTTAGCAGCTAGGAATTCTGTAAAACTTCAATACAATATAACCAGTTTTGTTTCCAGATCACTTGAATTTGCTAAAAAATGCCAGGAAAGACAGAACATAATTTAATATCAGCATTGCCCATGTTATGCCTTATTGTATAGACCTCTCACATGCTGATTTCGACTTAAAGCAAGAAGGCACTTGGACATGACATTCTAGGTAAGGGTTGTTTACTGACCCTGAATGTAACACTTTATAAGGCATTTTGCTACTAAGGGAATGCCCCCTACTACAACCTGATTGATGGCTTCCTTCTGGGCTATGAGAACCTAATTCATAGGCTAATGACCACTGGAACATTTTTATGCCTAGCCATGCAACCCAATTGTATCCCTCAAGTTATTGTGCATTAGAGATTATTTATGGAGGTGTTTGTTAGTTAGAACATGATTTGATGACTGACATTTTCCACCAGAAATGTAGGTGTTAGACCAGGAATACATTTCCTATTTCCCATGCACTAGTGCAGGTTGTGCTTGAATAGGGTTAGGGAAGGTCTCTGCTTCACATAGATGGGAAGCATATTCCAGACAATGAGGATTCTCTGAGATGCATACTGATCCCACCAACAGGCCCTCTTTAAGGAGCAAAAAAAATTTAAGTCCTTAGATCTAGTAGTTCTGATGCTGTTCATTTTGGGGATATACAAAACGTCCATCAGAGTGGGATCCAAGGACAACATGTATGCCAGTCTTAAATTACCTCTCAGCAGTCTGTACTAAACAGATTACTAAGATATGGCTTTGAGGCAATCCGCATAGGACATTTCTTTTTATGCCCTGTATTCTTTTTGTGAGGAACCTCTGTGGATGTTCCAATTGTTGCATGTCCTTGGTCAGGTACAGACAGAAGAGGTCGTTATACTCAATGATTGGTCTGATGACTGAGTACAATGGCACAATGGCTGCCCTGGGCCTAGTTGCCATGCTATTACTTATAACTTGAGTGATGTAGAATGATTTTCTCACAACCTTATACACATGTTGGTCAAAAGCCAGGTTACCATCTACATTAGCCCCATATCCTTGACTACTGTGTCTAATTTTACAGGTGTTGTATCAATGAGGTAATTTCCCCTGGGTGGCCAGTTTCTCAAAAGGTAGTGTTATGCATTTTTTTGGCATTGAGTTTTAAGCAGTGACTTTGGCACCAATCATTCCTATAAGATGTTAGTATCTTGGGGGGGGGGGGTTCTATGACTGATCTTATCTTCAATCATCTGCAAATGTGGTAAACAAGAGGCCCTTGACAAATTGGTCTTGAATTCAGAAAAATAGATGCCAAAGAATAGCAGACCCACCACAGAACCCTGGGCGACTCCAGTGGTGATTGGCCTGTTTGTAGAGGTGGTCTCTCCAATCTTAACTTCCTGGATCCTATCTGTGAGCCAGCAGGGTATCCAGTGAGTTACACAGGGGTTTATGCCTAATTCTATGAGTTTGTTTGCAATGCCTTAGTGGGCAATTGTGTCAAATGCCTTAGCTAGGTCAAGGCAGACAGCATGCACTGTTCTGTCCTTATCCATTGCCTTGGTGACCTTTTCAAAGAAGTCTACCTGGTTCAATAGGCATGACCTGCCTTTGATGAAACCAGCCTTGGTTTGGCCCTGGTGACTGAAGGTTTTCTCTTTCATTGTTAAGCATTTTCATGATAATTCTTTCCATGGCTTTGCATTTGAAACTAGTCGGACTAATAGGTCTGTAATTTCTCGGCTCCAATGATGGTCCCTTGTGCAGATGGATGACTGTTCTTCCATTCACATGGCACGAAGCCTGTGTGGAGGTTATGGCTGAATAGCAACACCATGACAGGTCATATTTCAGTCTGTTTGGGAGGCAACCTGGGATATTATCATGGCCCACTGAAGCCGTATTCTTGGCCTTAGAAATCATATCTAAGACCTGCTACCCTCTGATAGCTGGAGTGATTATGTTAGATAGCATTTCCTGTGAGGGCATTTGAGGGTGAAAGTGCATTAAAATTGGAGATGAATTTGTCAGCTAGAAGATTTGCTATGTCTCCCAGTTTTGTGAACATGGCTCCATTTACCAACAGTTTGGCACACTGTTATTTGCTGCTTTGACATTTCAGACATAGCCAAAGAAGGGTTTATAGTGGTCCTTGGCCTGGAATGCTATCTTTACCTCAAAATTTGCTTTTTTTTTGGACTTAATTAGTCCTCTTTGTTTTCTATTAGGTTTGATAAGAGAGTTATCATCTTTCTTGGTGTTATACTTCCTAATTTTAACTATAACTTCTTTACTTTTGTTGTACAGCCTGTTTAATTTTGGATTCCACCAAAATGGTTTGTTTTTTTAGTTAGTTTTGGCCTTGCTTCTTGTAGGCACATTAGCCTGTATGCAGTCATTGACATATTTGTACAGATCTTCTGTGAATAATTCCACATAGGCTGCTGTGTTATCTGGCAGACGTCTCAGTAAGTAGCTTCACTTCCTTCAAGCTCTCCTCACCTTGGAGAATGTGGACATCTGTGCAATTACCGAGACAAGGTTTAAAGATAGTTCCCAAGCAGTGCAAGGCTTCAGTGCTTCCCTGTCATGTATTGCAGCACTACAGGACACAAGCTGGAAAAAAAACATGTTGGAGCAATAGTCTATGCTTTAAATCGCAGTGCAACCGTGAGGCAATTATCGATGAAAAATGTGAAATGGGTTCATTTAAAGAATAATATATTACTGTATCTCAACAATCCTAAACTTTAACTGCCTACTGAGAAACATTTATAAGGAAAAAAATGGCACCAGTAATTTTAATCACATTTACTTTACAATATATAATATAGCATACATTTAAGTTGTATCTTTAAAATCAGTGACTAACTGGAATTACATTTAGCCCATCAGTTATCATTTATCTGAACATAATTCAATGATACATCTTGAAATTAATCCATTTTATTGCCTCTTTTCATATATTCTCCAAATAAAGCAAACATACTTTAAAGAGCTTATATTAAAGGAACAAGATATTTCACCACATCACTTGCAAACACAAAGGAATTGCAAGGCTGACTCTGGCAGTAAGTTGCATACAGTGTTCATGCTGCTTAGTCCAAAGTGTTGAAACTAAATAATTCAACTAGCGCATTAAAAATCTGAGACTAACCCATTACAATACAAACTCTGTGATTAATTCAAGCCTTACTTTCAAACATAAATATCTTGTAGATCTGGTTTCTTAACTTGTTGCTGTAAAGTACAAGTTCATGGAAATATATTCAGAAATGGGGGAACCACCGTAAATCTGAAATTAAATCTGCAAGGTCAACAAATCTAAATCACTGTACTATCAACTACACTGCAAAATTCATAGTAGGGACGGGAAACTGGCTGTCGTAAGCAGCTTTAAGCCAGAAAAAAAGTCAGCAAACAATAAACAAGCTTACCTGAGATGAATTTTTAGGACTCGCGTCTCTCTTCCTTCCTGAAGTTATGCTTAACTTGATAGCTGTGCAGTCCATCTGTGACAAAAGCAGGCTGAACACCTACAAACTCTTCAGTGTAAAACATTGATTTAAATGTGCACTGTCAATAATACAATTAAACAATTCATATGTGCAAGAATTTAAAATGAATTGCTATAATCTGTAATTTATTTTACTAATTTTTTAGTGTTTTATTTTTGTCTTTCAAGTGAGACAATACAACTAGTGAGGTATATAGGTATTTTAGCCTTGTAGCCTGTCTAACTGTACATGGGCAACTTGCTTTCTTTAAGAAATTACTGATAATCTCAGCTATATTTTACAATGATAGTATAACTTCAATGTTTAGCAGCTAGGAATTCTGTAAAACTTCAATAAAATATAAACTGTTTTGTTTCCAGATCACTTGAATTTGCTAGAAAAGTGCCAGGAAAGACAGAACATAATTTAATATAAGCATTGCCCATGTTATGCCTTATTGTATAGACCTTTCACATGGTAATTCTGACTTAAAACACAAGGTAGTTGGGTATGACATTTTAAGCCAGGATTTGACACTGGACATAGCACTTTATAAGGCATTTTTGCCACTAAGGGAATATCCTGTACTACAGTCTGATTGATGGCTTCCTTGTGGGTTATTAGAAGCTAATTCATACATTTATACTAGGCCAATGACCACTGGAACCTTTTTAATATTAGACATGCAACCCAAATGTATCCTGCAAGTTACTGTGCCTTAAAATTATTTGGGGGTGTATGTTAGGGTATGATTTAATGGCTGCCACTGTCCATCAGAGTTGCAGGTTTCAGACCAGGGGTGAATTTCCAATTTCCCATCCACTGGTCCAGGTTGTGCATAAATAGGGTTAAGGAAGGGCTGTGATTCACATGAATGAGAATCCTATTACAGAGATTGGAGATTCTCTGAGATATGTACCTGTCCCTCCAATATGTCCAATTTAAGAAGCAAGCAAAGTTTAAATCCTTAGATCTAGTAGTTCTAGTGCTGTTCGTTTTGCAGATATACAAAAGGTCCATCAGAATGAGATCCAAGGATGCCTTGTATGCCAGGTATTAAACACCTCTCTATAGGAAACAGAGTATAGAGACAGGACTGTGAGGTAGTTTGCATAGTACATTTTGTTTATATCCCATGTTCTTTTTGCAAGGAACTTATGTGGATGTTCCATTTGTTGATGTGCCTTGTCAGGCACATCCAGAAGGGGGCGCTATACTCAATGATGTATCCGATTATGGTTGATTACAGTGGCACAATGACTTAGATGCCATGCCCTTACTTATAACCTGAGTGATATAGAATAGTTTTCATACAGCCTTAAACACATGCTTGTCAAATTCCAACTATCTACATGAGTCCTCACATCCCTGACTGCTGTGTCCATTTTTAGGGGTGTTTTATCAATGAGGTAGTTTCCCTGGGTGGCTGACTTACCAAAAAGTACTATTATATTTTTCTTGGTATTGAGTTTTTAAGCTTTGGCTTTGGCACCGGTCATTCATCTGTGTTAGACCTCCCTGTAAGATGCTAGCATCTTGAGGGGGTTTCTATAATTGCTGCTACCTTGCAATCATCTGGAAACTTGGTAAGCCAGATGCCCTTGATGTTAGCCTTGACTTCTGAACAATACATACCAAACAGGACTAGACCCATCACAGAGTCCTGGGGGACTCCACTGATGACCGGCTTCTTTGTGGAGGTGGTCTCTCCTATCCTAACTTGCTGGATCCTGTCTGTGAGCCTTACAGCTATCCAGCAATTGACACAGGGATTTATGCCTAATTTTGTGAGTTTGTTTACAATGCCCGAGTGGAGTATTATATCATATACCTTGCTTAAGTCAAAGTAGGCACTATGCATCATTTTGCTTTCATCCATTGCCTTGGTGATCGTTTCAAAGAAGTCCACCTTGTTCAATAGGCACGACCTGCCTTTGATGAAACCAGATTGAGTTAGGTCGCATGAGCGAAGGTTTTCTATGTTATTATTTCCATGACAATTCTTTTCTTGACTTTGCAAATGAGGCTAGTCAGACTAACGTGTATGTAATTTCCAGGAACCAATTAAGGTCCACCCTTGTGCAGAAGGATGACTATTGCTGTCGTCCATTCACACAGTATGAAATCTGTGCAGAGGCTATGGTTGAATAGCAACACCAATGGTCCTGATAGGTCATATTTCAGACTGTGTAGGAGGCACCCTGGGATATTATTGGGGCCCAATGAATCTGTATTCTTGGCTTTAGAAAGCACATATAACATCTGCTCCCCACTGATAGTTGGAGGGATTATGTTAGATGGTATTTCCTGTGAGGACAGCTGGGATGGGAGTGGACAGAGTTGGGCCTAAGTTTGTCAGCCCAGAACACTGTTTTATCTCCCAGTTCTGCAAACATGGGTCTATTTACCAACAGCTCAGCACACTGTTATGTACTGCCTTTGATGTTTTGGACACAGCTAAAGAAGCCCTTATTGTTGTTCTTGGCTTGGGGTGTTACCTTTACCTCAAAATTAGCTTTGCTGGACTTAATTAGTCCTCTCAGTTGTCTATTTTCATGAGAGAGTTATCTTTCTTGGTGTTATACTTTCTCATTTTAGCTATGACTTTTTTTCTTTTATTGTGCAAACTGTTTAATTGTGGATTGCACCAGGTGTTTTTTTAAGGTACTTCTGGGTTTATGTCTGTTAAGCACAGTAGTCTCTATGCATTCATTGATATGACTGTACAGACCTTCTATGTATCATAGCAGCCTAATTCCACATGGGCTGATATGATACCTGGATTTGGAGGGAGTTTAAATTTTGACAGATTGTCACTTTATAGAAGGCAGTTTGCTTGGAGTAGTAGGTATATGCACTAAGTGGTCTAGGGTGTTTGTGTTTACAATGTCTAGGAATCTCTATGCCTGCAAATTTGGGGTTATGTAGGATTCCAAATTTATAGAGGGATAAAGTCCCCCATGAGTATGGTATTTGGTTGAATGTTGAGTGTTTTGAATGCATTTATGTATGAGCTATGGGTTTCTTGGGACATAGAGGGTGACCTGTAGCTTGCTAGGATATGGTATGGGACTTTGTCTATGATAATCTGGGCATGGAAGAACTATAGTGCATTATCCTGTTTAACCAATCTAAGTATGCTTGTTATTGATGTAGACTGAGACACCTCCACCTTTATTCCCTGCCTCTGTAGTTGTTGATCTAAATGTCTAGAAGGCACTGAAGCCTGGCACTGCTGGGGTACTCTCTGCTCCTTTAAACCGTGTCTGGGTAACTGCATTGATGTCGGTAAGGAGAGCTTGGAAGTAGTGGAGCTTCTTGTTTAGAGTTCTGTCATTTAGCAGTAACACCTTAGGTTTATACATTCATAGGTATATACGGTACTAGGCTACATCCACCAGGGTCTTTATAAGCCTGACCGCACAACCCAATCTAACTGAGTCCATATTTATCATGGGCATTTATTAGAAGGGGTTGTATTAGTAAGGAAGGTTCTTAAAGTTATATGGGTAGATTTCCTTCAGCAGATTTTGCTATGTTGGAAGGTTTGTCAGCTTGAGATTGGTTAAAACAGACCAGAAGACAGATTTACTTCCTGTAGAAAAGCCAACCTATTTTATATTGGTTAAAACAGGCTACATTGAGGGGGGACAATATTTTAACCAGTAATCCAAACCCTAGAGAGGAAAGGTGCAGACCATCCTTGGCAAAGCAATATGGTTTGTTAACTATGTTCTCCTTCATTGACAAATATTATATCCCCTAGAATGGCACCAAAAACTACAACAATTATTAAAGTCAGTCATTTCTGTTTGTATTGTGGCATTATCCTTGGTGAATTAAAACTCTGCTACTCAATACTAGTCACACACCATCCTGTGACACATAATCTGAGAGGTACATAATGCCTCTGTTCATAAAGTGTAGGGGGGTATGTCTCAGGTCATGTACACCTACATGGACAGTGTCTGAATCATGCTGATACCTGTGGTGCATTGACTTGAGTGCATCTATAACTTGGGAGATCCTGCCCCTTGATAAGCAAATGATTGTTATTTTCTCCTTGTTGAGCCTTATGAGTGGGGCATCAGTATGTCATACAACTGAGTCCCTTATGACTAGAGCCCTGAGTTGTGTATTGGCTGTCTTATGGGCTTGGTAGTTGAGGCTCCACTGGGTGTGGCTGTATGTTTAGTGTTAGGTGTTGTTCCTGTTTAGTGATTTTGGGTTTGCTGAGGATAATTTTTGCAGGTGGAATGTCTGGGAAGGCTTAGAGATTTGGGAAGATTGTATTTAACTGCCTCAGCATAAGTAGGTCTATGGGTGGTGTGCATACTATATGTGGTAAGTACAGTAAACTCTCAGTTAACTGGAACTCAAGCAAACAAAACTCTCAAGCAACCAGAAAAAAATCGAAGAAATACAGTACAATTTTCATGTGTTGCACTTTCTGCCCCCCCCACACACACACACATACACACACACACACACACACACACACACACACACACACACACACACACACACACACACACACACACACACACACAGAAACACACCTTACATTTTTAGAGTTTTAAAAAGGAAGATAGGAATAAATTCCATCTCTCCTCAACCTATGTACAAGTCAAACCAAACAAATAGTATAGGATACAATATCAGTCAGGCCTATGTTTAACAGTAACTCTCAAGCAACCAGAAAATGCAGTTATCTGGCATGTACCAATCTCCATGGGTGCCAGTTATCTGAGAGTTTACTGTATATGTTTCTGCAAATCAGATTGGTACTGTTAACGAATACATGGCTATGCATCTGTGCCAGTCATGGATAGGAAAATAATTGCAATGTCCTATTTACTCTGAACACTCTTTCTCTAGATAATACTAGTTCTTCACATAAATCAGATCACATTTAAACTTTCAACATACTTCTACTCATTTCCTATTACATTCTAAATTGTGTATAGAAGGACTATAGTAATATTATTCTCCTCAAGTTGCAATTATGTTACAATATCTATCCTCTACTGCAGCTCCTCCTACTGAAGCCTAACAGTCAGTGTAGCATATCTATGAAAATTGCAATTATGTTACAATATCTATCCTCTACTGTATCTCCTCCCACTACAGGCTAACAGTGTAGTATATCTATGAAAATTGTTCAGCCACTGATTGCTATTAATAATACCTGGTTTATATTCTATAAATCACTCATTTCCTCACTTTGTTTATATATGATTAATTATCTCAGTTCCTGTAGTAGACTATGCAACAATGCCATTAATAAGTTTATTTGCATGAATGTATTTTTATCCACTGTTATATGTTTAATATCTGTATTTCTGTGTGAAAAAATATCAAGTCATGCATATGTAAATCGTGTATTTGTAATTATAATCATTGTTACATGTTAAATGTGGATCTTTTCTTCCTGGGCCACCGTTGAAAAATGATTTTTGTCCAGTCAGACTTTCCCAGTAATCAGATGTAAAATAAATAAAAAATAAGTAAATTGTTATGATTATTTGTATGCAAGAGGTTTGCCTCCAAAGACATTGTATATGCACATCTCTGACATACTGTTTTTTTTGAGGAATAAATTTTTGTCAGTGAACATTAGATGATTGTTACATTGCTACATTCTTACATTGTTTCACTGTACCCATATCCACCAACCTGACTGCAGAGAATTTGTGAAATATCCCTGATGTCAGGTCCTATACTTGGAGAGCTCCAGGGGATCGGTGCACAAGGGGTTGGGTGGTCACTCAGTACTATGGATGTTTGGAAAACAATGGGTGGGAAAAGCACTTAAAGAACAATAACAAGAAAAAGCAAAAGTGGACTTACAGGGTCATCTGACCACTAACCACACACAAATATAGCGCTGCCACAGAGCCATAACCTTGGAGGCTCGAGGAGGAAGAAAACACAAGGACCAGGAAAAAATAAAATGTACATACGTCATCAGAAAGTTTATTAGTTAAGCACTTTTCTCCTTTTCCTTATAAGACTCCTTCAGAACTCCCAAAGAAGTCTGTAAAGAAAAGGATGACATTTTTGTGTGGTCCTTGTGCTCTTTTATACTTAAATAGCAATGAAAGAGGGGAGGGAGGGACCTTTAGAAGTCAGATTACCATAAGAGGAAGAGGCCAGATCTGCAGCCTTTGAAAAACACAACAGGTAAAGTGTTGGAGGGTTAGGGAAAAAATTAAATAAAATCAGTATCGGAGCTCTAGTCCTATGACTCAGAGCTGCAAGTCAATGACCGCAGGTAGGGTAGAATTTTGGGAACTTTAGCTTAATTTCTCAATAGGGGATGGGGCAGACACAAAGAACAGAGGCACAGAAAGGCATGGGAATACATATTTAAGCAAGTACATGATAAGCAGAATATAAGACTCTGCCACAAAACTGTAATACAAAACATCTTTAAAAACACTGAAGCACCACTTCTGCAGCAAACTAAACAATACTCTTACTACTGCAATTCTATCACAGTCTAAGACACCAGACTATGCAGATAATCATCAGTAACACAGTTTATAGAAAAAGTGCAGTGATAAATGACTAAACGAGGCTCACATCTGGCAGTAGTTCACAGTTCTGCCACAACTGCAAATTAAGTTCAAAACACAAGCAGACTAACTTTTATAAATAATTGTACTTATGGAGATAGAGGTGCAGCATAATGTATAAACACAACCTTCAAACAACTGCAAATGAAACTGCAGGACTAATGTTCAAGAAGAAACTAAAGAAGTTGCAAAAAGATAACTTTTTTTGTCTAAAATATGGAAAAACAGAAAAGTACAAAAATATATTACCACACGGTTGGGCATCAGGCTGGCACCACGGCACCATAAAAATCGACTGCCAATCATTAGCAGACCGGAGTTCCACTGTGGTGACCCCTAACCAGGAAAAGCCAAAAGAAAAACAACAACAACAATGGATCACTAAAAGTTTATTTTTCCTTTCTTTTCCTTTTTTGATAAAAACCTTGCTTCTCAAAGTTCAGAGCTTGCTGCATCTCTCAGAGTCTTGCATAAAATGCCAAAGGCTCATAGGTGATTACTAGGCTAATGACCCCAGGTGGGCTTTTTTTAAAACTAGACATGCTTCCCATGGAGACTCAATGAGAGAAGAAAGGAGCCACTTTTCAGATTTTAAGTATTTTTCCTCTGTTTATTTGCTAAGTTTTTCTGCATAGCCACCTATTTTGAGCATTTTCTGGGTTGTTAAACTTGATTTCTGCATTAGTAACTGTATTTAGAGCACAACCTAGAGCTGTTTACTGAATTTCCTGTTTGCACTTATTTTTAAAATCGTTTTTTTCTCAAAACTTGCATTTTATCTGTCTTTGGCCTAGCACTCTTGTGTGGGGTCATTTACTGCACTGTTATAACTTGTTGATACTTGTGAACCTCTGCTATCTCTGAAAAAACAAAAAAACAAAAAAAATATTGCTTTTTTCCCACTTTTCTGAGATTTAAAAAAGTTCAGTTACAGGCTTGCTGTTCTTGAACTGCTTGTAAGTTTCTGTGAGGCCATTTGTTGCTTGGGCTAAGGGAAGTCTCTCTGTTGATCAGTGGCAGTGAACGACATTGAGCAGCCTGCCTGCCCCTGTGGGAGTGGTTACTGACTTGAAACTGTAGTTTTATTTGCCATTTTGGGTCAATTCCAAAACTCCTTCATCTTCCTCTCTTAAAACCTGGTTGCCTTGTGGTTTTGGCATCTTTTCAGGCTTGTTGGCTGTTGGTGAAGCACCCACCAAGAGGAGAAAACGCTGAGAGAAGAAAGGAGCCACTTTTGAGATTTTAAGTATTTTTCCGCTGTTTATTTGCTAAGTTTTTCTGCATAGCCACCTATTTTGAGCATTTTCTGGGTTGTTAATCTTGATTTCTGCATTAGTAACTGTATTTAGAGCACAACCTAGAGCTGTTTACTGAATTTCCTGTTTGCACTTATTTTTAAAATCGTTTTTTTCTCAAAACTTGCATTTTATCTGTCTTTGGCCTAGCACTCTTGTGTGGGGTCATTTACTGCACTGTTATAACTTGTTGATACTTGTGAACCTCTGCTATCTCTGAAAAAATAAAAACAAAAAATCTTGCTTTTTTCCCACTTTTCTGAGATTTAAAAAAGTTCAGTTACAGGCTTGCTGTTCTTGAACTGCTTGTAAGTTTCTGTGAGGTCATTTTTTGCTTGGGCTAAAGGGAAGTCTCTCTGTTGATCAGTGGCAGTGAAAAACATTGAGCAGCCTGCCTGCCCCTGTGGGAGGGGTTACTGACTTGAAACTGTAGTTGTATTGGCCATTTTGGATCAATTCCAAAACTCCTTCATCTTTTTCTCTTAAAACCTGGTTGCCTTGTGGTTTTGGCATCTTTTCAGGCTTGTTGGCTGTTGGTGACGTACCCACCAAGAGGAGAAAACGCTGAGAGAAGAAAGGAGCCACTTTTGAGATTTTAAGTATTTTTCCTCTGTTTATTTGCTAAGTTTTTCTGCATAGCCACCTGTTTTGAGCATTTTCTGGGTTGTTAAACTTGATTTCTGCATTAGTAACTGTATTTAGAGCACAACCTAGAGCTGTTAACTGAATTTCCTGTTTGCACTTATTCTTAAAATCGTTTTTTTCTCAAAACTTGCATTTTATCTGTCTTTGGCCTAGCACTCTTGTGTGGGGTCATTTACTGCACTGTTATAACTTGTTGATACTTGTGAATCTCTGCTATCTCTGAAAAAACAAAAAAACAAAAAAAAATCTTGCTTTTTTCCCACTTTTCTGAGATTTAAAAAAGTTCAGTTACAGGCTTGCTGTTCTTGAACTGCTTGTAAGTTTCTGTGAGGTCATTTTTTGGTTGGGCTAAAGGGAAGTCTCTCTGTTGATCAGTGGCAGTGAAAAACATTGAGCAGCTTGCCTGCCCCTGTGGGAGTGGTTACTGACTTGAAACTGTAGTTTTATTGGCCATTTTGGGTCAATTCCAAAAACTCCTTAATCTTCCTCTCTTAAAACATGGTTGCCTCATGGTTTTGGCATCTTTTCAGGCTTGTTGGCTGTTGGTGAAGCACCCACCAAGAGGAGAAAATGCTGAGAAGAGAAAGGAGCCACTTTTGAGATTTTAAGTATTTTTCCTCTGTTTATTTGCTAAGTTTTTTTGCATAGCCACCTATTTTGAGCATTTTCTGGGTTGTTAAACTTGATTTCTGCATTAGTAACTGTATTTAGAGCACAACCTAGAGCTGTTTACTGAATTTCCTGTTTGCACTTATTTTTAAAATCGTTTTTTTCTCAAAACTTGCATTTTATCTGTCTTTGGCCTAGCACTCTTGTGTGGGGTCATTTACTGCACTGTTATAACTTGTTGATACTTGTCAACCTCTGCTATCTCTGAAAAAACAAAAAAAAATATTGCTTTTTTCCCACTTTTCTGAGATTTAAAAAAGTTCAGTTACAGGCTTGCTGTTCTTGAACTGCTTGTAAGTTTCTGTGAGGCCATTTGTTGCTTGGGCTAAGGGAAGTCTCTCTGTTGATCAGTGGCAGTGAACGACATTGAGCAGCCTGCCTGCCCCTGTGGGAGTGGTTACTGACTTGAAACTGTAGTTTTATTTGCCATTTTGGGTCAATTCCAAAACTCCTTCATCTTCCTCTCTTAAAACCTGGTTGCCTCGTGGTTTTGGCATCTTTTCAGGCTTGTTGGCTGTTGGTGAAGCACCCACCAAGAGGAGAAAACGCTGAGAGAAGAAAGGAGCCACTTTTGAGATTTTAAGTATTTTTCCGCTGTTTATTTGCTAAGTTTTTCTGCATAGTCACCTATTTTGAGCATTTTCTGGGTTGTTAATCTTGATTTCTGCATTAGTAACTGTATTGAGAGCACAACCGAGAGCTGTTTACTGAATTTCCTGTTTGCACTTATTTTTAAAATCGTTTTTTTCTCAAAACTTGCATTTTATCTGTCTTTGGCCTAGCACTCTTGTGTGGGGTCATTTACTGCACTGTTATAACTTGTTGATACTTGTGAACCTCTGCTATCTCTGAAAAAAATAAAAAAAACAAAAAAATCTTGCTTTTTTCCCACTTTTCTGAGATTTAAAAAAGTTCAGTTACAGGCTTGCTGTGTTTGAACTGCTTGTAAGTTTCTGTGAGGCCATTTTTTGCTTGGGCTAAAGGGAAGTCTCTCTGTTGATCAGTGGCAGTGAAAAACATTGAGCAGCCTGCCTGCCCCTGTGGGAGTGGTTACTGACTTGAAACTGTAGTTTTATTGGCCATTTTGGATCAATTCCAAAACTCCTTCATCTTTTTCTCTTAAAACCTGGTTGCCTCGTGGTTTTGGCATCTTTTCAGGCTTGTTGGCTGTTGGTGATGTACCCACCAAGAGGAGAAAACGCTGAGAGAAGAAAGGAGCCACTTTTGAGATTTTAAGTATTTTTCCTCTGTTTATTTGCTAAGTTTTTCTGCATAGCCACCTGTTTTGAGCATTTTCTGGGTTGTTAAACTTGATTTCTGCATTAGTAACTGTATTTAGAGCACAACCTAGAGCTGTTTACTGAATTTCCTGTTTGCACTTATTTTTAAAATCGTTTTTTTCTCAAAAAATGCATTTTATCTGTCTTTGGCTTAGCACTCGTGTGGTGTCATTTACTGCACTATTATAACTTGTTGATACTTGTGAATCTCTGCTATATCTGAAAAAAACAAAAAAAAAACAAAAAAAATCTTGCTTTTTTCCCACTTTTCTGAGATTTAAAAAAGTTCAGTTACAGGCTTGCTGTTCTTGAACTGCTTGTAAGTTTCTGTGAGGCCATTTTTTGCTTGGGCTAAAGGGAAGTCTCTCTGTTGATCAGTGGCAGTGAAAAACATTGAGCAGCTTGCCTGCCCCTGTGGGAGTGGTTACTGACTTGAAACTGTAGTTTTATTGGCCATTTTGGGTCAATTCCAAAAACTCCTTAATCTTCCTCTCTTAAAACCTGGTTGCCTCGTGGTTTTGGCATCTTTTCAGGCTTGTTGGCTGTTGGAGAAGCACCCACCAAGAGGAGAAAATGCTGAGAAAAGAAAGGAGCCACTTTTGAGATTTTAAGTATTTTTCCTCTGTTTATTTGCTAAGTTTTTCTGCATAGCCACCTATTTTGAGCATTTTCTGGGTTGTTAAACTTGATTTCTGCATTAGTAACTGTATTTAGAGCACAACCTAGAGCTGTTTACTGAATTTCCTGTTTGCACTTATTTTTAAAATCGTTTTTTTTCTCAAAACTTGCATTTTATCTGTCTTTGGCCTAGCACTCTTGTGTGGGGTCATTTACTGCACTGTTATAACTTGTTGATACTTGTGAACCTCTGCTATCTCTGAAAAAAACAAAAAAACAAAAAAGAATATTGCTTTTTTCCCACTTTTCTGAGATTTAAAAAAGTTCAGTTACAGGCTTGCTGTTCTTGAACTGCTTGTAAGTTTCTGTGAGGCCATTTGTTGCTTGGGCAAAAGGGAAGTCTCTCTGTTGATCAGTGGCAGTAAAAAACATTGAGCAGCCTGCCTGCCCCTGTGGGAGTGGTTACTGACTTGAAACTGTAGTTTTATTGGCCATTTTGGGTCAATTCCAAAACTCCTTCATCTTCCTCTCTTAAAACCTGGTTGCCTCGTGGTTTTGGCATCTTTTCAGGCTTGTTGGCTGTTGGTGAAGCACCCACCAAGAGGAGAAAATGCTGAGAGAAGAAAGGAGCCACTTTTGAGATTTTAAGTATTTTTCCTCTGTTTATTTGCTAAGTTTTTCTGTATAGCCACCTATTTTGAGCATTTTCTGGGTTGTTAAACTTGATTTCTGCATTAGTAACTGTATTTAGAGCACAACCTAGAGCTGTTTACTGAATTTCCTGTTTGCACTTATTTTTAAAATCGTTTTTTCTCAAAACTTGCATTTTATCTGTCTTTAGCCTAGCACTCTTGTGTGGGGTCATTTACTGCACTGTTATAAATTGTTGATACTTGTGAACCTCTGCTATCTCTGAAAAAAAAAATCTTGCTTTTTTCCCACTTTTCTGAGATTTAAAAAAGTTCAGTTACAGGCTTGCTGTTCTTGAACTGCTTGTAAGTTTCTCTGAGGCCATTTGTTGCTTGGGCAAAAGGGAAGTCTCTGTTGATCAGTGGCAGTGAAAACATTGAGCAGCCTGCCTGCCCCTGTGGGAGTGGTTACTGACTTGAAACTGTAGTTTTATTGGCCATTTTGGGTCAATTCCAAAACTCCTTCATCTTCCTCTCTTAAAACCTGGTTGCCTCATGGTTTTGGCATCTTTTCAGGCTTGTTGGCTGTTGGTGAAGCACCCACCAAGAGGAGAAAATGCTGAGAGAAGAAAGGAGCCACTTTTGAGATTTTAAGTATTTTTCCTCTGTTTATTTGTTAAGTTTTTCTGCATAGCCACCTATTTTGAGCATTTTCTGGGTTGTTAAACTTGATTTCTGCATTAGTAACTGTATTTAGAGCACAACCTAGAGCTGTTTACTGAATTTCCTGTTTGCACTTATTTTTAAAATCGTTTTTTCTCAAAACTTGCATTTTATCTGTCTTTGGCCTAGCACTCTTGTGTGGGGTCATTTACTGCACTGTTATAACTTGTTGATACTTGTGAACCTCTGCTATCTCTGAAAAAACAAAAAACAAAAAATATTGCTTTTTCCCACTTTTCTGAGATTTAAAAAAGTTCAGTTACAGGCTTGCTGTTCTTGAACTGCTTGTAAGTTTCTGTGAGGCCATTTTTTGCTTGGGCTAAAGGGAAGTCTCTCTGTTGATCAGTGGCAGTGAAAAACATTGAGCAGCCTGCCTGCCCCTGTGGGAGTGGTTACTGACTTGAAACTGTAGTTTTATTGGCCATTTTGGGTCAATTCCAAAACTCCTTCATCTTCCTCTCTTAAAACCTGGTTGCCTCGTGGTTTTGGCATCTTTTCAGGCTTGTTGGCTGTTGGTGAAGCACCCACCAAGAGGAGAAAACGCTGAGAGAAGAAAGGAGCCACTTTTGAGATTTTAATTATTTTTCCTCTGTTTATTTGCTAAGTTTTTCTGCATAGCCACCTATTTTGAGCATTTTCTGGGTTGTTAATCTTGATTTCTGCATTAGTAACTGTATTTAGAGCACAACCTAGAGCTGTTTACTGAATTTCCTGTTTGCACTTATTTTTAAAATCGTTTTTTCTCAAAACTTGCATTTTATCTGTCTTTGGCCTAGCACTCTTGTGTGGGGTCATTTACTGCACTGTTATAACTTGTTGATACTTGTGAACCTCTGCTATCTCTGAAAAAACAAAAAAAAAATCTTGCTTTTTTCCCACTTTTCTGAGATTTAAAAAAGTTCAGTTACAGGCTTGCTGTTCTTGAACTGCTTGTAAGTTTCTGTGAGGTCATTTTTTGCTTGGGCTAAAGGGAAGTCTCTCTGTTGATCAGTGGCAGTGAAAACATTGAGCAGCCTGCCTGCCCCTGTGGGAGTGGTTACTGACTTGAAACTGTAGTTGTATTGGCCATTTTGGATCAATTCCAAAACTCCTTCATCTTCCTCTCTTGAAACCCTCTTTTGCGCGGTTTTGCGGGTTTTTGAGCATAGCGCAACAGCGGGCAGTGCCGCCTAATTGGGTTTAAACTATTTCTGGCTCGTCAAAGTCTGCTCTTCACATTTTCGCTTAGAACGCCTCTATCTCTCAATTTAAACACCATATTCTCATTCTAAGGCCCTTCATTGGTCCAGTTAAGTAATCCTACAAGTTAGCACTATTAAACCATCAGCACTACTTACTCTTATACTCTCTACGATCACCCTGTCCTCTATTGGTCCGTCTTAAATTCAGTTTCCTATATTACTCTAGCATGTCCAAAGGTCAGTCAATGGTTTCCTCTCCAGTCCAGCTGGTGAATCTGGGAATTTTGAGGAAATGTTACAACTGTCTCATGTACACGGACAACCCTCTCCTCCTCCAAACAGGTTCAAATATATGTGAGAGATGCAAGTATTTAGCCAAACTGGAGGCTGAGCTCTCTCATCTCAAAACTGGTGAAACCAGTCAGGAGGAGAAGGTAACCTCACACAACACAATTCCAGTATCACATAGTCCCACCACATCAGCGAACCAAACACATAAATACACAAAACATACTCGAGGCTCTAAATAAGAATCTACCTAAGCAACAGAGACCTCCAAAGCAGACATCCAAGCAAACGCTACCTCAAAACAAAACATGCACAACACATAACCCACAAAGTCAGTGTGCCAAGCAGCCACAGCCCTTAAGGCTGAATAACACACCTCATACTCTTGTAATAGGTGACTCTATTGTCAGACACACTGACGCCCCGCCACCAGGCTGAATAAAGAGAAGGTCATGATGAGCTGCCTGTCGGGTGCTAGGATCCGCCACATAACGCAAGCACTCAGGGCACTCCAAAGCAAATACAAATATGACTCAGTCATTGTACATGCTGGTGTGAATGACCTGAGATGTACCTCCCTGGACTACATGAAAAGAGACATAGAGGAGCTCTATGATCATGTAGCCCAGGCTGGTATGATCTTGACCTTGAGCAGCATCTTACCCTCACCTAGAATGATGCCACAGTACAAAGACAAAATGATCGATTTTAACAATTGGCTAAAATTTTGGTGTCATTCAAAGGGGATCCAGTGTCTGTCAGCCTGGGATGACATGCTCGACAAGCCACGTTGTTTCGCTTAGGATGGCTTGCACCTGTCACCACTGGGCTTTCGGATATTGGCAAAGGCTCTTGCCACCCCCATAGTGCCTTTTTTAGGCAAGACTCAAAAGTCAAACCCACCCCCATAGACAGCACAAGGAACAAGAAACTAAGGGTAATGCTGCTAAATGCCAGAAGTCTTAACCTCAAGATGCACGCACTCAAAGCTCTCCTCAGTATGGAGAACATCGATATCTGTGCAGTGACAGAAACCTGGTTCAAGGCTCCAGAGAGCACCCCAGCACTACCAGGCTATACCTCATATCATGCTTTTCGGCCCCAAAACCAGGACCAAACCACAAAAGGAGGGGGAGTTTCCATATTTATCAAGGATATCCACACCTCCAGGTTAGTGGCATTGCATGAAGTATCGGAGACCATCCATGTGCAACTAACAGTGGGCAAGACTGCTTTTCAGTTTATAGCATCCTACAGACCACCCTCTCAAAGTCAGGAATCACACTCGGCTTTCCTGAAAACATTGGAGAACATGAAGATCTCTCCGAACACCATTAAATTGGGCGACTTCAACTACCCAAACATTGACTGGGAGCACTACTCAAGCCCCAGCACCTTAGCCCAAAGGTTCCTGGAAATTATAAACTCAAATGCTATGGAACAACTAGTCACCACTCCCACAAGAGGGGACAACATACTAGACCTGATCATTACCAACATGGGGACTCTATGCTCCACACCAGAAGTTTTGGGGGTGTTTAACTGAATTTCCTGTTTGCACTTATTTTCTTAAAATCGTTTTTTCTCAAAACTTGCATTTTATCTGTCTTTGGCCTAGCACTCTTGTGTGGGTCATTTACTGCACTGTTATAACTTGTTGATACTTGTGAACCTCTGCTATCTCTGAAAAAAAACAAAAAACAAAAAAAATCTTGCTTTTTTCCCACTTTTCTGAGATTTAAAAAAGTTCAGTTACAGGCTTGCTGTTCTTGAACTGCTTGTAAGTTTCTGTGAGGCCATTTTTTGCTTGGGCTAAAGGGAAGTCTCTCTGTTGATCAGTGGCAGTGAAAAACATTGAGCAGCCTGCCTGCCCCTGTGGGAGTGGTTACTGACTTGAAACTGTAGTTTTATTGGCCATTTTGGGTCAATTCCAAAACTCCTTCATCTTCCTCTCTTAAAACCTGGTTGCCTCATGGTTTTGGCATCTTTTCAGGCTTGTTGGCTGTTGGTGAAGCACCCACCAAGAGGAGAAAATGCTGAGAGAAGAAAGGAGCCACTTTTGAGATTTTAAGTATTTTTCCTGTTTATTTGCTAAGTTTTTCTGCATAGCCACCTATTTTGAGCATTTTCTGGGTTGTTAAACTTGATTTCTGCATTAGTAACTGTATTTAGAGCACAACCTAGAGCTGTTTACTGAATTTCCTGTTTGCACTTATTTTTAAAATCGTTTTTTCTCAAAACTTGCATTTTATCTGTCTTTGGCCTAGCACTCTTGTGTGGGGTCATTTACTGCACTGTTATAACTTGTTGATACTTGTGAACCTCTGCTATCTCTGAAAAAAAAAAAACAAAAAAATCTTGCTTTTTTCCCACTTTTCTGAGATTTAAAAAAGTTCAGTTACAGGCTTGCTGTTCTTGAACTGCTTGTAAGTTTCTGTGAGGCCATTTTTTGCTTGGGCTAAAGAGAAGTCTCTGTTGATCAGTGGCAGTGAAAAACATTGAGCAGCCTGCCTGCCCCTGTGGGAGTGGTTGCTGACTTGAAACTGTAGTTTTATTGGCCATTTTGGGTCAATTCCAAAACTCCTTCATCTTCCTCTCTTAAAACCTGGTTGCCTCGTGGTTTTGGCATCTTTTCAGGCTTGTTGGCTGTTGGTGAAGCACCCACCAAGAGGAGAAAACGCTGAGAGAAGAAAGGAGCCACTTTTGAGATTTTAAGTATTTTTCCTCTGTTTATTTGCTAAGTTTTTCTGCATAGCCACCTGTTTTGAGCATTTTCTGGGTTGTTAAACTTGATTTCTGCATTAGTAACTGTATTTAGAGCACAACCTAGAGCTGTTTACTGAATTTCCTGTTTGCACTTCTTTTAAAATCGTTTTTTTCTCAAAACTTGCATTTTATCTGTCTTTGGCCTAGCACTCTTGTGTGGGGTCATTTACTGCACTGTTATAACTTGTTGATACTTGTGAACCTCTGCTATCTCTGAAAAAAACAAAAAAACCCCCCCCAAAAAATCTTGCTTTTTTCCCACTTTTCTGAGATTTAAAAAAGTTCAGTTACAGGCTTGCTGTTCCTGAACTGCTTGTAAGTTTCTGTGAGGCCATTTTTGCTTGGGCTAAAGGGAAGTCTCTCTGTTGACCAGTGGCAGTGAAAACATTGAGCAGCCTGCCTGCCCCTGTGGGAGTGGTTACTGACTTGAAACTGTAGTTTTATTGGCCATTTTGGGTCAATTCCAAAACTCCTTCATCTTCCTCTCTTAAAACCTGGTTGCCTCGTGGTTTTGGCATCTTTTCAGGCTTGTTGGCTGTTGGTGAAGCACCCACCAAGAGGAGAAAATGCTGAGAGAAGAAAGGAGCCACTTTTGAGATTTTAAGTATTTTTCCTCTGTTTATTTGCTAAGTTTTTCTGCATAGCCACCTATTTTGAGCATTTTCTGGGTTGTTAAACTTGATTTCTGCATTAGTAACTGTATTTAGAGCACAACCTAGAGCTGTTTACTGAATTTCCTGTTTGCACTTATTTTTAAAATCGTTTTTTTCTCAAAACTTGCATTTTATCTGTCTTTGGCCTAGCACTCTTGTGTGGGGTCATTTACTGCACTGTTATAACTTGTTGATACTTGTGAACCTCTGCTATCTCTGAAAAAACAAAAACAAAAAATCTTGCTTTTTCCCACTTTTCTGAGATTTAAAAAGTTCAGTTACAGGCTTGCTGTTCTTGAACTGCTTGTAAGTTTCTGTGAGGCCATTTTTGCTTGGGCTAAAGGGAAGTCTCTCTGTTGATCAGTGGCAGTAAAAACATTGAGCAGCCTGCCTGCCCCTGTGGGAGTGGTTACTGACTTGAAACTGTAGTTTTATTGGCCATTTTGGGTCAATTCCAAAACTCCTTCATCTTCCTCTCTTAAAACCTGGTTGCCTCGTGGTTTTGGCATCTTTTCAGGCTTGTTGGCTGTTGGTGAAGCACCCACCAAGAGGAGAAAATGCTGAGAGAAGAAAGGAGCCACTTTTGAGATTTTAAGTATTTTTCCTCTGTTTATTTGCTAAGTTTTTCTGTATAGCCACCTATTTTGAGCATTTTCTGGGTTGTTAAACTTGATTTCTGCATTAGTAACTGTATTTAGAGCACAACCTAGAGCTGTTTACTGAATTTCCTGTTTGCACTTATTTTTAAAATCGTTTTTTTCTCAAAACTTGCATTTTATCTGTCTTTGGCCTAGCACTCTTGTGTGGGGTCATTTACTGCACTGTTATAACTTGTTGATACTTGTGAACCTCTGCTATCTCTGAAAAAAAAAAAAAAATCTTGCTTTTTTTCCACTTTTCTGAGATTTAAAAAAGTTCAGTTACAGGCTTGCTGTTCTTGAACTGCTTGTACGTTTCTGTGAGGCCATTTGTTGCTTGGGCTAAAGGGAAGTCTCTCTGTTGATCAGTGGCAGTGAAAAACATTGAGCAGCCTGCCTGCCCCTGTGGGAGTGGTTACTGACTTGAAACTGTAGTTTTATTGGCCATTTTGGGTCAATTCCAAAACTCCTTCATCTTCCTCTCTTAAAACCTGGTTGCCTCGTGGTTTTGGCATCTTTTCAGGCTTGTTGGCTGTTGGTGAAGCACCCACCAAGAGGAGAAAATGCTGAGAGAAGAAAGGAGCCACTTTTGAGATTTTAAGTATTTTTCCTCTGTTTATTTGTTAAGTTTTTCTGCATAGCCACCTATTTTGAGCATTTTCTGGGTTGTTAAACTTGATTTCTGCATTAGTAACTGTATTTAGAGCACAACCTAGAGCTGTTTACTGAATTTCCTGTTTGCACTTATTTTTAAAATCGTTTTTTTCTCAAAACTTGCATTTTATCTGTCTTTGGCCTAGCACTCTTGTGTGGGGTCATTTACTGCACTGTTATAACTTGTTGATACTTGTGAACCTCTGCTATCTCTGAAAAAAACAAAAAACCCCCCCCAAAAATCTTGCTTTTTTCCCACTTTTCTGAGATTTAAAAAAGTTCAGTTACATGCTTGCTGTTCCTGAACTGCTTGTAAGTTTCTCTGAGGCCATTTTTTGCTTGGGCTAAAGGGAAGTCTCTCTGTTGATCAGTGGCAGTGAAAAACATTGAGCAGCCTGCCTGCCCCTGTGGGAGTGGTTACTGACTTGAAACTGTAGTTTTATTGGCCATTTTGGGTCAATTCCAAAACTCCTTCATCTTCTTCTCTTAAAACCTGGTTGCCTCGTGGTTTTGGCATCTTTTCAGGCTTGTTGGCTGTTGGTGAAGTACCCACCAAGAGGAGAAAATGCTGAGAGAAAAAAGGAGCCACTTTTGAGATTTTAAGTATTTTTCCTCTGTTTATTTGCTAAGTTTTTCTGCATAGCCACCTATTTTGAGCATTTTCTGGGTTGTTAAACTTGATTTCTGCATTAGTAACTGTATTTAGAGCACAACCTAGAGCTGTTTACTGAATTTCCTGTTTGCACTTATTTTTAAAATCGTTTTTTTCTCAAAACTTGCATTTTATCTGTCTTTGGCCTAGCACTTTTATGTGGGGTCATTTACTGCACTGTTATAACTTGTTGATATTTGTGAACCTCTGCTATCTCTAAAAAAAACAAAAAAAAACAAAAAAAATCTTGCTTTTTTCCCACTTTTCTGAGATTTAAAACAGTTCAGTTACAGGCTTTCTGTTCTTGAACTGCTTGTAAGTTTCTGTGAGGCCATTTTTTGCTTGGGCTAAAGGGAAGTCTCTCTGTTGATCAGTGGCAGTGAAAAACATTGAGCAGCCTGCCTGCCCCTGTGGGAGTGGTTACTGACTTGAAACTGTAGTTTTATTAGCCATTTTGGGTCAATTCCAAAACTCCTTCATCTTCCTCTCTTAAAACCTGGTTGCCTCGTGGTGTTGGCGTCTTTTCAGGCTTGTTGGCTGTTGGTGAAGCACCCACCAAGAGGAGAAAATGCTGAGAGAAGAAAGGAGCCACTTTTGAGATTTTAAGTATTTTTCCTCTGTTTATTTGCTAAGTTTTTCTGCATAGCCACCTATTTTGAGCATGTTCTGGGTTGTTAAACTTGATTTCTGCATTAGTAACTGTATAATTTCCTGTTTGCACTTATTTTTAAAATCGTTTTTTTTTCTCAAAACTTGCATTTTATCTGTCTTTGGCCTAGCACTCTTGTGTGGGGTCATTTACTGCACTGTTATAACTTTTGATACTTGTGAACCTCTGCTATCTCTGAAGAAAACAAAAAAACAAAAAAAATCTTGCTTTTTTCCCACTTTTCTGAGATTTAAAAAAGTTCAGTTACAGGCTTGCTGTTCTTGAACTGCTTGTAAGTTTCTGTGAGGCCATTTTTTGCTTGGGCTAAAGGGAAGTCTCTCTGTTGATCAGTGGCAGTGTAAAACATTGAGCAGCCTGCCTGCCCCTGTGGGAGTGGTTACTGACCTGAAACTGTAGTTTTATTGGCCATTTTGGGTCAATTCCAAAACTCCTTCATCTTCCTCTCTTAAAACCCTCTTTTCCGCGGTTTTGCGCGTTTTTGAGCATAGCGCAACAGCGGGCAGTGCCGCCTAATTGGGTTTAAACTATTCCTGGCTCCACAAAGTCTGCTCTTCACTTTTTCCCTTAGAACTGCTCTATCTCTCAATTTAAACACCATATTCTCATTCTAAGGCCCTTCATTGGTCCAGTTAAGTAATCCTACAAGTTAGCACTATTAAACCATCAGCACTACTTACTCTTATACTCTCTACGATCACCCTGTCCTCTATTGGTCCGTCTTAAATTCAGTTTCCCTATATTACTCTAGCATGTCCAAAGGTCAGTCAATGGTTTCCTCTCCAGTCCAGCTGGTGAATCTGGGAATTTTGAGGAAATGTTACAACTGTCTCATGTACACGGACAACCCTCTCCTCCTCCAAACAGGTTCAAATATATGTGAGAGATGCAAGTATTTAGCCAAACTGGAGGCTGAGCTCTCTCATCTCAAAACTGGTGAAACCAGTCAGGAGGAGAAGGTAACCTCACACAACACAATTCCAGTATCACATAGTCCCACCACATCAGCGAACCAAACACATAAATACACAAAAACATACTCGGAGGCTCTAAATAAGAATCTACCTAAGCAACAGAGACCTCCAAAGCAGACATCCAAGCAAACGCTACCTCAAAACAAAACATGCACAACACATAACCCACAAAGTCAGTGTGCCAAGCAGCCACAGCCCTTAAGGCTGAATAACACACCTCATACTCTTGTAATAGGTGACTCTATTGTCAGACACACTGACGTCCCGCTCACCAGGCTGAATAAAGAGAAGGTCACGATGAGCTGCCTGTCGGGTGCTAGGATCCGCCACATAACGCAAGCACTCAGGGCACTCCAAAGCAAATACAAATATGACTCAGTCATTGTACATGCTGGTGTGAATGACCTGAGATGTACCTCCCTGGACTACATGAAAAGAGACATAGAGGAGCTCTATGATCATGTAGCCCAGGCTGGTATGATCTTGACCTTGAGCAGCATCTTACCCTCACCTAGAATGATGCCACAGTACAAAGACAAAATGATCGATTTTAACAATTGGCTAAAATTTTGGTGTCATTCAAAGGGGATCCAGTGTCTGTCAGCCTGGGATGACATGCTCGACAAGCCACGTTGCTTCGCTAGGGATGGCTTGCACCTGTCACCACTGGGCATTCGGATATTGGCAAAGGCTCTTGCCACCCCCATAGTGCCTTTTTTAGGCAAGACTCAAAAGTCAAACCCACCCCCATAGACAGCACAAGGAACAAGAAACTAAGGGTAATGCTGCTAAATGCCAGAAGTCTTAACCTCAAGATGCACGCACTCAAAGCTCTCCTCAGTATGGAGAACATCAATATCTGTGCAGTGACAGAAACCTGGTTCAAGGCTCCAGAGAGCACCCCAGCACTACCAGGCTATACCTCATATCATGCTTTTCGGCCCCAAAACCAGGACCAAACCACAAAAGGAGGGGGAGTTTCCATATTTATCAAGGATATCCACACCTCCAGGTTAGTGGCATTGCATGAAGTATCGGAGACCATCCATGTGCAACTAACAGTGGGCAAGACTGCTTTTCAGTTTATAGCATCCTACAGACCACCCTCTCAAAGTCAGGAATCACACTCGGCTTTCCTGAAAACATTGGAGAACATGAAGATCTCTCCGAACACCATTAAATTGGGCGACTTCAACTACCCAAACATTGACTGGGAGCACTACTCAAGCCCCAGCACTTTAGCCCAAAGGTTCCTGGAAATTATAAACTCAAATGCTATGGAACAACTAGTCACCACTCCCACAAGAGGGGACAACATACTAGACCTGATCATTACCAACATGGGGACTCTATGCTCCACACCAGAAGTATATCCCTCATTGGTAAGATCAGACCATAAATTAATTTCACTGGATGTCCACATCCCGACCCCACCCCCAGCCCAGAAAACCACAGTGAAAAACTTCTCAAAAGTGAACTTCTCACTTCTCAAAACCGAAGTGGAATCCTTCAAGGCCTCAGGGCAAGTGGAAACTATGGCCCAAACTGCAGAATACTATATAAATGCATTCTACGGACATCTCCAGGAATGCATGGATCATGCTATCCCAAACAAAACCAAGACCCAATCATCCAAAGGCAGGCGTCCAGTCTGGTGGACCCCTGCCATAAATAAACTGTACAACAGAAGGAGGAAGCTACTACATGATAGAGCAAAATCCCTAATAGGGAAGGCATCTCTGATCAGTACTAGCAAAAAATTACAATCCCTCATAAAATCCTCCAAGGCCAGCTTCAAGAGAAAAATTGCACAGGACACCAAAGACAATCATAAGGCTTTTTTCAGTTATGTTAGAAAGCTGGGATGCAACTCCCAGACTTGTTCTGAGTTGATTCTAAACAACAAAAAATACACTGAACCCACAGACATCGCCAATATCCTGGCAAACAGGTTCAGTGCAAACTCCCCCCCCCCCAAAAGAGCAAGTATCTATCCCAGCAGAGGGCTGCCTCCCAAACATCTCTGATGCTCAGGTGAAGGCTGCCCTCTCCAAAGCAAAAACACTGCTTCCATGGGACCAGATGGCGTCCCAGGTTGCATCCTACATGAACTCCAAGAGGAACTAATCCCTCAAATAAAACAGCTATACAATCTCAGCCTCACTACAGGATATGTGCCCACAGAATGGCGTACAGCAACAGTGGTCCCACTCCACAAAGGTGGAGCCTCTACGGACCCTGGAAACTATCACCCCATAAGCCTGACTAGCTTAGTCTGCAAGGCTATGGAGAGGATCATCATGGAGCTCATAAACAAAGACATTGGGGACCTACAGACACTAGATCCTACCCAGTTCGGCTTTGTCAAGGGCAGATCCTGCCTTTTGAACCTGGTTGACTTCGAAACAGTCACCAAAGCCATAGATGAAGGGAAGGTAGTCCACACAGCCTATCTGGACCTTGCAAAGGCATTTGACACAATACCCCACTCGGGCATCTTAGATAAGCTATCCAGCTTAAATATAAACCCCTATGTCACAAGATGGGTCGCAAACTGGCTCAAAGACAGAACCCACAGAGTGAGAGTTGCTGGAGCCATGTCCGACTCAAAACCGGTCACAAGTGGCATCCCACAGGGTTCTGTCCTGGGACCACTCTTGTTCGGTATATACTTTTCTGAGGTACAGGCAAACATGGGAGGACTATGGCTCACCAAGTTCGCAGATGACTGCAAACTGGGCGCCATAATCAACTCTCCAGCTGACACAAACATCCTTCAAAAAGGTCTCACAGAGACAGATAACTGGTGCCAGCGCCATGGTTTAAAGCTAAATGCCAAAACATGTATAGTCATACCCTTTGGCAAAAACAATGTGCCCACAAATTACCACATAGACGGAAACCCATTAAGTACAGAGAAAGTTATTAGGGACCTGGGGACCCAAGTTGATAGCAATCTCTCCTTTGAAAACGACATTGCCAAAGTGGTTAGAAAGACCTTCTACATAGCCCACCTCATCACGAAGGGTTTCACATCTAGATCAAGAGAGGTAATCGTGCCCCTTTATTCATCCCTCATCAGGCCCATCATAGAATACAATGCCCCTTTTGGGATGTACCTTACCCGACACCTGCAGCAATTAGAAAGACCCCAAAAGTATCTCACCAAGAGGATCAAGGGTCTCAAACAGATGCCATATGCTGCTCGGTTAAAAAAACTCCAGCTCTACTCAGCTGCATACCGCCTACTTCGAGGCGATCTATGCCTAACATACAAAGCTATGTCAAATCCAGAATTAATGGACATGCTCCACCTCAGTAAATCTAAATCCCTTAGAGCCACACACTCGAGGGACTTGAACCTCAGCACAGAAATAAATAGAACTTGCTGGAGGGACAGGTTCATAACCCAG
This sequence comes from Protopterus annectens, assembly GCF_019279795.1. Lineage (NCBI taxonomy): Eukaryota > Metazoa > Chordata > Ceratodontiformes > Protopteridae > Protopterus > Protopterus annectens. Next base: position 784,822,809 of record NC_056751.1, on the reverse strand, counting down.
AGGCTCCCTTCGCTCTCGAATAGAATTCCAGTTCATGTGAGGCAGAGCACCTCACTGAATCTCTTCAAGACGAATCTCGATAGGTGGATGGGGGATCGTAGGTTTGTCCCAGGGATTACTCCCGTGTCACTATTGGACAGAGGCACAGTAAACTAAACCTTAAAAAGGGCACAGTATACTCAAATCAAGGGGTGGCGTAAGCCATACAGAATTGGTCTAGGCTTATAATTGCCCCAGGGCAGATAGCCTAGTATGAACTATGAACCTATGAACCTATAAACCATGTATCTCCTGTCTGTGAAGAAAACATTAACCTTATACCAGTTGGTTTAATAATATTAATTTGTTAACCATGTAGGCCCATAGGGTGCACACCATCCCTTTTTAGGGGTGACCTGGGAGTAACGTTTTGATCAAGGTCACGGGGTGGGCAAATGTGGGCTGAGGGAATCAAACCCTATACCACAGGTCATAGCCTTAACCCTTGGTGCCACCTGCCATTTACAATTGCATTGTAATATCAGATGGACCTGTTTAATCTTCTTTTCCTGCTTTCCTCATACTTTTGAATTTCATAGGCCTATTGTTTCTTAGCATGTGCCTGTAAACTACTATATTTGTTTATGTTTATTTATTTAGTATGTTGGCCTGTTATACATGCACAAATGAATAAACAGAATGAAATAATGAAAAGAAAAGAAGAGCTTTGGTAAGAATACAGGCATTATATTACTGTTGGCAATATGGAAATGAGGGAACCTGAAGCTGAGCTGAATAATTTACTAGGTTGTTGGGCTGGAAATGTAGTATTTGAACTAGAAATCAAAGGGAAGCAAGCTCCCGAATGACACTAGAGTTCCTGAGGTTATTTATCTTCTATATTGTAAGACTGATTAATAGAAGAGACACACATAAGGCTTACCAGTGCCCTATCCAAAAGGACATTTGTCCACACTACCTGAAAGGTTCACCAGATCCAATCCTTATGTCCACACTACCTGAAAGTGTCCACAATCCGTATACCTGAAAGAGTACCAGATCCAATCCTCATGTCCACACTACCTGAAAGTGTACAAGATCCAAACCTTATGTCCACAATCCACACACCTGAAAGTGTACCAGATCCAATCCTTACTTCCACACTACCTGAAAGTGTACCAGATCCAATCCTTACGTCCACACTACCTGAAAGTGTACCAGATCCAAACCTTATGTCCACAATCCGTATACCTGAAAGAGTACCAGATCCAATCCTCACGTCCACACTACCTGAAAGTGTACAAGATCCAAACCTTATGTCCACAATCCGCACACCTGAAAGTGTACCAGATCCAATCCTTACTTCCACACTACCTGAAAGTGTACCAGATCCAATCCTTACGTCCACACTACCTGAAAGTGTACCAGATCCAAACCTTATGTCCACAATCCGCACACCTGAAAGTGTACCAGATCCAATCCTTACGTCCATACTACCTGAAAGTGTACCAGAACCAATCCTTACGTCCACACTACCTGAAAGTGTACCAGATCCAAACCTTATGTCCACAATCCGTATACCTGAAAGAGTACCAGATCCAATCCTCACGTCCACACTACCTAAAAGTGTACAAGATCCAAACCTTATGTCCACAATCCGCACACCTGAAAGTGTACCAGATCCAATCCTTACTTCCACACTACCTGAAAGTGTACCAGATCCAATCCTTACATCCACACTACCTGAAAGTGTACCAGATCCAAACCTTATGTCCACAATTCGCACACCTGAAAGTGTACCAGATCCAATCCTTACGTCCACACTACCTGAAAGTGTACCAGAACCAATCCTTACGTCCACACTACCTGAAAGTGTACCAGATCCAAACCTTATGTCCACAATCCGCACACCTGAAAGTGTACCAGATCCAATCCTTACGTCCACACTACCTGAAAGTGTACCAGAACCAATCCTTATGTCCACACTACCTGAAAGTGTACCAGATCCAAACCTTATGTCCACAATTTGCATACCTGAAAGTGTACCAGATCCAATCCTTACGTCCACACTACCTGAAAGTGTACCAGATCCAAACCTTATGTCCACAATCCGCACACCTGAAAGTGTACCAGATCCAATCCTTACGTCCACACTACCTGAAAGTGTACCAGAACCAATCCTTATGTCCACACTACCTGAAAGTGTACCAGATCCAAACCTTACGTCCACACTACCTGAAAGCGTACCAGATCCAGTCCTCAGTACTGACCTGCTATTTTTCAGAGTACAGATAGGTATTGAGCAAAGATCTTCTACATAAGTTTGCTTAACAGATGGATGGTTTATGCAATTTACTTTCCCAAAGAAACAGAAGAAATGGATTTATTTATTCATTATTTTTATTTATCCTTTGTTGGCTGGGTTAGTCCTACAAGGCTAACAAGGTAGTATTTAAAACCATATTATGGAAGCATGGCATGTTTCAGCCTAAGAGAGCTTAAATGCTTGAATTACAAAACCTTTAGGAAACAGTGGAATGTCATGCAAGTAAATAATAATAATAATAATAATAACAATAATAATAATAATAATTACAATAACAATAATAATAATAATAATAATAATAATAACAATAATAATAATAATAATAACAACAATAATAATAATAATGACAATAACAATAATAATAATAATAATTACAATAACAATAATAATAATAACAATAATAATAATAATGACAACAACAATAATAATAATAATAATACTAACGATAATAATAATAACATTAACAGTACAGTGACTTAAACATGCTGTTACATAAAATGAAAATAGGTGGCTAGTAAAATAAAGATTCATTAACAAGATTCGTAATTATAGAAATACAAGGCTACATCTAAGTACACGTATTTATTCTATTTTCTACAAATATGCATATTATTCAACTAATTCTTCAAAGAGAGGATTGTTAGCTATTTTTATTTCCTCACTTCAGAGCTCTTGTATTTCTTTCTTTTTTGTCACTTACTAAATTTTTTCAAAGCTAAATGTTTAATAAGCGTTGGAACATCTCCTCAAAAAATGCATTTACTGGTTTTCTGATACAAAATACAAAAACAGTCAGCAGGCACTGTTTTAACACAACCAAGATAACAAAATGTCCAAATTAATTTCAAAATGCCTAGAGTATTGAAGAGAAAATAAACTGGGGTGCAGAACTGGCTTCTTCTTGTCGAGTACAAACTGCATAAGGAACCATCTTTCTGAGCACAATTCACAGAACTTGAATTCCCTGATTAATGTTTTCATAGGAAATCACTGCTGGTTTGGGTTCTAAGAACATGCCTGCACTGATTCCTTTGTTGTGAGAAATTTCTCACGTCTTCCTCTTTGAATGACTGCTGAGTACATGAGCTCTGGAGAATGGGGCACTTAACCCCCAGATGTGGGGTGCAGGATGATTATCCAACTGCCCAAACCACAGTTACTTTTTTTTTATGAAGTTAATTTCTTTACTAGTTGAGTTTGATTAGTTGGTCCTCCCACCATGTCATAACTTAACAAGTCATAACTGAAGATCTTTATTATCAATTTGTTTAAAGTTGCTGCACAATGACAAAATACATGTATTTATCAAAACACCATAATGTTCCTCACGGATGGCGGTAATTAATATTTAGTTAATAAATCTGGCAGCATAGTTCTACGATATCCAAATTGCTTAGCTGTCACTGAGTAAACTCAACAGCATTGTAATGGAGTTAGTAGCAGGACACCCTTTTACAAAAACATAGATTAATATCCTTAGCAAATCATTGGGATTAGTGAAGCTCAAAACACGAAAACATTGTAGTCTAGAAAGAGACGTAATATTATTTCTTATGAGTTCATGCTCAGATTTTCCACATGGATAAGTGCATCAGACATATTTGGTCTATACACTCAGCAATGATTCCCTCTGTTATAGCCCCCGGGGCAACCTCCCCTGCCCACCAAAACAACATTTAAAAACAGTACAGACAAACTGCTCTACTGATGGAATATGTAAAGAATGAGTGATGTTTGATGGGGATGTAACAATGGTGGAGAGAAAGACAGTTATAGCACCTGGACTGCCCTCAGGTTGGCATAAATGTATACATTTTCAATCTTTTCAATGGAATGGCATGTTAGACTATAATGTGCCTTTACCTGTAGTGTGCTTTCACTAACATTTGCTAGCTGTTTTATTTTATAAATGGAAATAAATCCTCTGGGATGTAGCAATGTTATTTTAATGATTAATGTGTCTTGGCTAGAGGGTTAACACTCATCCCTCATTTCACATGGCAGCTCTGAAATGAACCATTGTGTCTTGCAAAAAGAATCAAAACACAACAAATATTTTGACATTTGAAGAAAAATAGTGTCTGACTGACTTTTGAAACTTACAGTGATATACTTAAGTGGTTCCTCTGTGTGAGTGTGTATGTGTGTGTGTGTATGTGTGCATGTGTGTGTGTGTGTGTGTGTGTGTGTGTGTGTGTGTGTGTGTGTGTGTGTGTGGCATGTGTGCGTGTGTATGTTTGTGTGTGAGTATGTGTGCGCGTGCGCGTGTGTATGTGTCTGTGTATGTGTCTGTGTGTGTGTGTGTGTGTGTGTGTGTGTGTGTGTGTGTGTGTGTGTGTGTGTGTGTGTGTGTGTGTGTGTGTGTGTGTACGCTTGTGTGTGTGTGTGTGTGTGTGTGTGTGTGTGTGTGTGTGTGTGTGGTGTGTTTTATGTGTTAATTTGCTTTCTGGGAGGCATTTTATCATTACTGTACCACTGTCCATATAATCACTTCAGAGTACAACTAGGTATTGAGCAAAGATCTTCTAAATAAGTTTGCTTAACAGATGGGTGGTTTATACAATTTACTTTCCCAAAGAAACAGAAGAAATGTATTTATTTTTTTATTATTTTATTTATCCTTTATTGGGTGGGTTAGTCCTACAAGGTTAATGGACATTTTCAGAGAAAACCCTGGGAAATATTTAAACTACTAGGAGGAATTTGGCGAGGACAAAGGGAAACTTGCTTTACTCTTTTGGATAGGTGTCATGAAATCTTTTATATTCACCTGAGCTACCAACTCAAGCACATGGTGCATTGGTTTAACATCTTATCTAACGTATGGAAATACATTTCTGAAAAATGCTGATCTAACTGTTGTCCTAATAACAAACTGAAGGTTAGCAGTCTCCCATGAATCAGTAGGCTTAGTAAATCCAAACGCACTGAAACTGTATGTTCTAGAAAGGACAGTGGCAAGGTTCTCAGTAATGTTTCAGTTATTTCTTAAAATGTTTAGATCATATCTTCCATATGTGCACAAGATATTACTATGATCTCTGCACTCAGCAATGCATCTCTCTGTCCCTACTATATAAAAGAGGTGGAAGAGACACTTCCTAGGGGAATGAAGGCTCTGCCAGGAGGGCTGGAACTTATCACAGTTCTTTTACAGACTTTAGACAGTAACTACTTCAAATTTAACAGCCAACTATACAAGCAGACCATGGGTATTATCACAGGGGTCACCTTGGCTCCCAGCCATGGGTATTATCACAGGGGCCACCTTGGCTCCCAGCCATGGGTATTATCACAGGGGCCACCTTGGCTCTGAGCTATGGATAGTATCACAGGGGCCACCTTGGCTCCAAGCCCAGCAAATGTAGTCCTAGATAAATGGGAAGAGGAGACCATCTACACTTTTGAATTCCAAAGCCACATTAGCTGCTGTCGTCACTTTATCCATGTCATATTCATTACATGGAATAGTAATCCAAAGCCACATTAGCTGCTGTCGTCACTTTATCCGTGTCATATTCATTACGTGGAATAGTAATGAGGAGAAACTTTAGGAATAACTTATTTACGTGGACCCGCTCCGTGAATTTCCTGACATTTATGACCATTTACAGCAAAGAGAAAGTCAGCTTCCTGAACATTTTATTTTACATTTGTTGTCCGGGTTAGTCTGACTGAGCTAGGTAGCCCTTTTTCAGCATTGGCCCGGGGATAAAAACTCCACGGTTTTACAATTTTAGTGTTAACAGTGTCAGTGGGTGACAATGTATACATACAATGAAATACATTTATCAGAAAAATAATAATGTAGAAAAGAAAACATAATAAGCATACACAAGAGAAATTAATTCTGCACTAACATTTTCAATAAACAGTGAAAAGAGTTCATAGTGTACATGCAAATAAATGTTTAAAGAAAAAGAAAACAGTAAAAAAAACATGGAAAGTAAAAAAAGTTAACAGAAAAGGAGAATAAAGATTTGGAAAAGGAGATTTCTTTAAATGAGTTAAAGTATTATGACAAGTAAGTAAAGATTTTATTGCAGAACCAGATGGAACAGGGTTTGAAATGTATAAAAAATTAAGGAAATGGCAAAAGGAATATTTCTAAGATTCTGAATGAATGGTTAAATGAAGGTTTTATGTATAAGTATTATATATGGAATACTTAAATTCATATGGAAGAAGGACGATAGAAGACAGTTAAAAATTGGAGACCGATAGCACTGAATAATAATGATTATAAAGAAAATAATACAAAAGAGTTTTGAAACTAAACTGGAAAATATTGTGGAAGATAATATATATAGTATAAAGGGGAAGGATTGTCAGGAATTATTAATGATAGAGAAATTGTGGATGAGATTATGAACAAAAAAAGAAGTGAAAATCATGACAGGAGAGTTTAATAAGGCATTTGATACAATTGGACATAAAATCTTATGGGTAATTGTGTCTTTCGGCTTTTCCCAGTTAGAGGTCGCCGCAGCGGAACTCCGGTCCGCTAATGATTGGTAGTTGATTTTTACGCGCTGAGTTACCAGCCCTGATGCACAACCTTCAACGAAGGTAGGCCCATTCACACATGTCTCCATGCAGAAGACGCTCTAGCTGAGAATCGAAATGGACAGCGTCTTACTGTGAGACGACAACACTAGCGCAGCACGACCACCGCGGGTCCTATGGGTAATAATGAAATAATATAAGTGAGAGAGTTAGGAGGTTATGAATGTGAGTGTATAGTAACAGTAAAGTAAGAATACTTGTAAATGTCTGGTTAAGCCAAGAGGTACACATGAAGAATGGTGTAAGACAGGGATGTCCAATGAGTTGTATACTGCTTGCATTAGTTATGAATGTGATAGTATGAGTGATAAATTACAAAATGAAGGAAACCAGGTATATAACACCTGAAGGGTTAAGAATTCCAGTTCTGTTAACGCATGCAGAAGACATTATAATAATTGCAAAAAAAATGTTTGGGATAAAAGAAATAATCTGCACAAATAAACTGAGGCAAACAGGCTACATCACTAATGACTTATACAGAAAACCCCACCAGAGTTGATATTCTCCTACATGCCATCAGCATGCACCCTCCCATTACCAAATGCAACATTATCAAATCTGTGGGAATACGGATGATAGGGGTATCTAAAGAACTTAATGACTTCATTCCGAACATTAATGATCTCAAAAGGGACTTCCTCCTGACAGGCTATGAAGCAAACATCCTACACAGCCTTCTAGACCCAACTGGCACCTTAAAACAAAACGGCAACCATGTATCTATGTGTGTGTGTGTGTGTGTGTGTGTGTGTGTGTGTGTGTGTGTGTGTGTGTGTGTGTGTGTGTATGTGTGTGTGTGTGTGTGTGTGTGTGTATATGTATATATATATATATATATATATATATATATATATATATATATATATATATTTATACAAACACACACACACACACACACACATAGATATATATATATATATATAAATTTATACAAACACACACACACACACACACACACACACACACACACACACACACACACACAAATAAATACATAAAGCCTTCCTTATGGAAGTGAGTGGATGATCTCCACAGTTAGCCCATTTCACACCTCTTCCCTGGCACTTTGTGGGGTCAGTGAGAATATTCACATTTAAAAAGCAGCCTGATGGCTATCTTAATGATGGATGCCACCAGTCAGTCCTCTACCTGGTAATGGGCAGTGAATGGGCAATGGACTGGGGGTGGGAGGGCTAATGATAAAAAAAAAAAAAAAGCAGATGCTAAAAGAGAAAAAGAATCTGGCTAGAGTGTTGGCACATCTCCTGAGGAAGATCTTTAACAGGTCATTAGATAATTGTGTGTGGTACCCTTCTAGATGAGCATGAAGCAACAAAAAAGAAATTCTGGGGATTTGCAGGACTGATAGCTTAAAGGGACAATCCTTATAAGTAATGGTTTATTGAGATAAGGCCCAGTTTACCCACAGCCCACACCTCAACAGAAAGAAACTGAGAGTGCAAATCTTTGTGTTATCTTATAGTCTTATATCAGTGGCATCTACATATGCCTATTTGAATTTTTGGGAAGTGTTTCAAAGGGCTTGCATTCAGTATTCATGGTGATGTGGCATTCTTTGTACCATTTTGAACAATTTGTTTTAAACAACTTCAAGCTTGCAGCTTCATGCAGAACTAGAAATGTTGTCTTTCCCTGTGGTTCGGTGAATTCAGAGTGATAAGTTCCTGCAAAGAAAAAAAATGTACCTTTTGTATTTCAAATTGAGGTGCAGTAACAGTTCTGATTAAGAGACAGCTTTACTATGGTTCAGCTCCGCACTGGGCTGTTTCTGCAGTGAACCACGAATGCTAATTATGCAGTCCAGGGGAGCAGCATAATTATCCCTCCCCCAGAAATGGTAGCAGTAAGACATTTATGTGGCTGAGCGATTCAGAGAGTCACTTGGCTGCATAAGTCACAACAGCTGCCTGTATTATTGAACACAACCAAAAGCTCAACTTCACCTCATCAAGTTAAAGGTTAAAGTGTCAAGGAGTTTAGATGATGGGTAGGGTATGTGTGTGTGGGTTGTGTGTGTGTGTGTGTGTGTGTGTGTGTGTGTGTGTGTGTGTGTGTAAGTGAACTAGAGGCTGGATAGGATATGTGTGCATATGTGTATGTGTGTGTGGGAGTGTGGGAATGTGGATTAGAGGATGGGAAGGGTACCTGTGCACATTGTGTGTGTGTGTGTGTGTGTGTGTGTGTGTGTGTGTGTGTGTGTGTGTGTGTGTGTGTGTGTGTGTGTGTGTGTATGTGTGTGCATGTGAAATAGAGGCTGGATAGTGTATGTGTGCATGGGTGCATGTCTGTGTGTGTGTGTGTGTGTGTGTGTGTGTGTGTGTGTGTGTGTGTGTGTGTGTGTGTGTGTGTGTGTGTGTGTGTGTGTGTGTGTGTGTGTGTGTGTGTGTCTGGACTGGTCGCAGTAGGAGAGTTAGTCAAGGAATATATATAGTGTGTGTGTGTGTGTGTGTGTGTGTGTGTGTGTGTGTGTGTGTGTGTGTGTGCGTGTGTGTGTGTGTGTGTGTGTGTGTGTGTGTGTGTGTGTGAATTAGAGGAGGGATATAGTGTGTGTGTGTGTGTGTGTGTGTGTGTGTGTGTGTGTGTGTGTGTGTGTGTGTGTGTGTGTGTGTGTGTGTGTGAATTAGAGGAGGGATATAGTGTGTGTGTGTGTGTGTGTGTGTGTGTGTGTGTCTTTGTTTGAGGGGGCTGTCACACCTCCATACTCTCCTAGGCTAATGAGACAATCATGCAATAATGGGGAGGACACTATACACCAGAGGTAACTATTTATATAATGCTTAAAGGCATATAAAAATATAACAGAACAATAATTTACAGTATGAAAGATATGGGGCTGGTGGTACACTATACACCAGGGGTACTCTTTACATTGTGCCCTTAGGACATATACAAAAAATTAAACCGTGTACACTGAGCTCTCATAGGCAACTATTTTAGCAGGGAGTTAGCTCTCTATGCCCTCAAGAGGCACTAGGGTTGGTCCTTACTTATTACCTAAGTATTTGAAAAAAAGTGTTAAAGTAAAATGGAGAAGACCTGACCTCTGCACCACTGATCCAGTGACTAAAAACATTAACCCTCTACATGAACTGAACACTTAATGAGTTAGTGTTAGGCAGTGTTTTTGGCATAATAACATGTATGAACCTCACTGATTGCAAGTATCCATGAGTTACAATGGACTGAGCAAATATAAGAGGCAACAGCAAGTGTCTGTAAAATTAGTGACACTTGAGAGCAATGGGGATGTATCCATGTGGCGTGAGACTTTGGGACAAAGCCAGGAAGAACATTAGACAACATCAGGAAGAACTGTAATTGGACTCTCTGAAAACATTAATAAAACAACAGCTCTAGAATCATAATGTACTTAATGGACATTAATGAAAGTCTAATGTCTGTCATTATTGACTGACTTCAGGATCTGTGATTTAGTAGGGCAGGGACAAAAATAATAAAAATTGAGGACATGAGACAGGTAAAAGGTATGCTGATGGTATATGTGTGTGTGTGTCTGAATAAGGGGGGGGGCCTGTGCCAGTGCAATGCATGGGCTTCCAATAACTATGAAAGGAAAGTGTTGATTTGCAGTCACAGTAGTTAAGGGCAAATCAGAAACATGTAAATTAGCTGATAATAAGGTCTTTCCTCATTGCAGTTAACGACTATGAATCTAATTTTCCAGCATTGCAGAAGCAGTCATTTCTGGCCACAGCTCTTACTGCCAGTGGTGGGGGTCTTTTTGAATCCATAGGCATATGTTTCAAAAAGCCATGTAGTCGGTCTATTACTTTCATGCAATTTTTGCAAAAAATTGTGATTCAAAATATGTAGTCTTGAGGAAATGTATTGGATCAAATTCTAGACTGCGTGTAAAGGATGAAGGAGAAATATGCACTATTTCTCTAGAAAGGTACTAAGCTCGTAAGTTACAGTTCAGGCAGATCGATGAGGTGTGTAAATCCAGTGGGGGAGTTTAGTAATGCATGGAGCAGATACAGGCAGAACAATAATAAATGAAAGGCAATTCAGGTGACCAGGGATAACTTGGTTCACTTAAGTCGGATAAGAAATCCTTAACAGATTGAACAGCTGTAATTACCAGTCTGCAGAGTTTCTAAACATTTTGCATGTAATTATCTGGTAACATGGACATAGCAAGCATATGGCCTGCAAGCCATGGTGCTCACACTGTTGGTCTGAAGGCATTTTTTCAAATTCAGAGGTACTACATGCTTTATGTCCAGACACATACATTGTGCAGGAAGAGCAAAAATTAGACAAAAAGAATGTATTTGATAGTGTCCAGACAAAAAGTGGGATTATTCTACTGCTAGCTAAGCAATTCAGTATTTCAGTATTTTAGTAAAAGCCTTATTTTATGTGCAATAAAATGCATTTGATAGGGTAGCAATGTGGAAGACGGATATGCATCGTAGAAACTTCTGGGTACACTACTATATGACACAGTGTATAAAGTTCATCAAATACTCACAAATGGCCATCATAAATGTATGGCAAAACCACCACTCATGATTAACAATGGAGTTTTGGGATAAATATCCAAATAGCTAATCTCTTTAAAGTCATCCTGATGAACAGAATGCAAGCCATTTTGCTTTATCCCCATAACTATTTTTGTATATTGACACTACGGTCCCCTGTCTCACAGTATTAACTATTTTTGTATTCTGACACTAAGGTCCCCTCTCTCACAGTATTAGCTATGTTTGTATTTTGACACTAAGGTCCCCTCTCTCACAGTATTAACTATTTTTGTATTCTGACACTAAGGTCCCCTCTCTCACAGTATTAACTATGTTTGTATTTTGACTCTAAGGTCCCCTCTCTCAATGTATTAAATATTTTTGTATTCTGACACCAAGGTCCGCTCTCTCACAGTATTAACTATATTTGTATTTTGACACTTAGGTCCCCTCTCTCATAGTATTTTAGCCAAGATTAAGCTATTGAAATTTCAGGAGCTCAACTTAACAACTTGAGATTTTTTTCTTATCTTTTATTGTCCTTCTTTTTTCCCCAGCTGACCTCTTGTTCTCTCAATCATACTATCTATAAACAATAATAAGAAGGTTAAACTGGAGGAAATTCATAATAAAAGGAGATCTGCACTAACTTGGAAACAGACTTTCTGAACATTTCATCAGTAGTTCTGATCAAAACACATAATGAGATTTTTCTGCAAATATGTAAAAGAAAACCAGAGAAGTATCCTTTAAAAACATGACTGTCCTTCAAACAATCCGACGTTTGGTATTTCAGCTTGGTCAGTTCCTAAATAGTCCTACCTATGACCCAGGAGACCCAGCCTTGATTAATGGCTTGGGCATCTGCTGGAGCTACTTTTAGAAGACGGGCATGTCTATCAGGGGGGAAGGGCATAGAAGGTCACAGGTTGCAATGAGCTCTTTGAGAAGGTGTAAGAGATAAAAACGCAGCCTGATGTGCAAAGTTAGCTCATCAAATTGTTGATGTGCAGTAAGTCAGCATCACAGCTGGGAAAGTACACACTGATGTAGGGAGTGTTTATAATGCCTCCTATGGTGAAGTAGGTCACCTTGTCTCTTCCAGGAAAGGGGAATAGAGCCATAAAAACAAAGTCACCATGGAAACATGTATAATGTTTGTGGTCAAATCTCACTCATTTACCTATGAATGGGCGGGCTGGTAAGGGTACAGAAGGGCTGATGGCTGGTAGGCAAAGAGTGAGAAAAAGGACATAGAAAAAATAAGAATTTGTAGCACACAGCTACTGAAATCAAAAACTATTCTGTCAAAAGGGAGGCAAGTGTTAACCTTACTGTCACTGCAGGAGGATCTTATAGACAAGATAAACTGCACAGTAAAGTAATGCTGTTACATCATCACGGATGTAGTGCCATTCAGAACATAAAAGGCATGCTACAAGCAAATATACCGTATTGTCTGATATGCAGCCCCACTGAAATGTGTAAGTTCAGGAATTCCTGTCTAAATGGAAATAGCAAAGATTGTGTAACCAAGTCTGCAGTCCTGTTAAATCTAAGTATTATCTCTGCAGAAACAGTACTAACTCAGTACAATCAGGAGTGTGAAAAATATATATGTGTGTGTGTGTGTGTGTGTGTGTGTGTGTGTGTGTGTGTGTGTGTGTGTGTGTGTGTGTGTGTGTGTGTGTGTCTTTGAGGGGGCTGTCATACCTCCATACTTTCCTAGGCTAATGAGACAATCATGCAATAATGGGGAGGACACTATACACCAGAGGTAACTATTTATATAATGCTTAAAGGCATATAAATATTGCAGAACAATAATTTACAGTATGAAAGATATGGGGCTGGTGGTACACTATACACCAGGGGTACTCTTTACATTGTGCCCTTAGGACATATACAAAAAATTAAACCGTGTACACTGAGCTCTCATAGGCAACTATTTTAGCAGGGAGTTAGCTCTCTATGCCCTCAAGAGGCACTAGGGTTGGTCCTTACTTATTACCTAAGTATTTGAAAAAAAGTGTTAAAGTAAAATGGAGAAGACCTGACCTCTGCACCACTGATCCAGTGACTAAAAACATTAACCCTCTACATGAACTGAACACTTAATGAGTTAGTGTTAGGCAGTGTTTTTTGCATAATAACATGTATGAACCTCACTGATTGCAAGTATCCATGAGTTACAATGGACTGAGCAAATATAAGAGGCAACAGCAAGTGTTTGTAATATTAGTGACATTTGAGAGCAATGGGGGTGTATCCATGTGGCGTGAGACTTTGGGACAAAGCCAGGAAGAACATTAGACAACATCAGGAAGAACTGTAATTGGACTCTCTGAAAACATTAATAAAACAACAGCTCTAGAATCATGATGTACTTAATGGACATTAACGAAAGTCTAATGTCTGTCATTATTGACTGACTTCAGGATCTGTGATTTAGTAGGGCAGGGACAAAAATAATAAAAATTGAGGACATGAGACAGGTAAAAGGTATGCTGATGGTATATGTGTGTGTGTGTGTGTGTCTGAATAAGGGGGGCCTGTGCCAGTGCAATGCATGGGCTTCCAATAACTATGAAAGGAAAGTGTTGATTTGCAGTCACAGTAGTTAAGGGCAAATCAGAAACATGTAAATTAGCTGATAATAAGGTCTTTCCTCATTGCAGTTAACGACTATGAATCTAATTTTCCAGCATTGCAGAAGCAGTCATTTCTGGCCACAGCTCTTACTGCCAGTGGTGGGGGTCTTTTTGAATCCATAGGCATATGTTTCAAAAAGCCATGTAGTCGGTCTATTACTTTCATGCAATTTTTGCAAAAAATTGTGATTCAAAATATGTAGTCCTGAGGAAATGTATTGGATCAAATTCTGGACTGCGTGTAAAGGATGAAGGAGAAATATGCACTATTTCTCAATAAAGGTACTAAGCTCGTAAGTTACAGTTCAGGCAGATCGATGAGGTGTGTAAATCCAGTGGGGGAGTTTAGTAATGCATGGAGCAGATACAGGCAGAACAATAATAAATGAAAGGCAATTCAGGTGACCAGGGATAACTTGGTTCACTTAAGTCGGATAAGAAATCCTTAACAGATTGAACAGCTGTAATTACCAGTCTGCAGAGTTTCTAAACATTTTGCATGTAATTATCTGGTAACATGGACATAGCAAGCATATGGCCTGCAAGCCATGGTGCTCACACTGTTGGTCTGAAGGCATTTTTTCAAATTCAGAGGTACTACATGCTTTATGTCCAGACACATACATTGTGCAGGAAGAGCAAAAATTAGACAAAAAGAATGTATTTGATAGTGTCCAGACAAAAAGTGGGATTATTCTACTGCTAGCTAAGCAATCTAATATTTCAGTATTTTAGTAAAAGCCTTATTTTATGTGCAATAAAATGCATTTGATAGGGTACCAATGTGGAAGACGGATATGCATCGCAGAAATATCTGGGTACACTACTGTATGACACAGTGTATAAAGTTCATCAAATACTCAGAAATGGCCATCATAAATGTATGGCAAAACTACCACTCAAGATTAGCAATGGAGTTTTGGGCTAAATATCCAAATAGCTAAACTCTTTAAAGTCATCCTGATGAACAGAATGCAAGCCATTTTGCGTTATCCCCATAACTATTTTTGTATATTGATAGTAATGTCCCCTGTCTCACAGTATTAACTATTTTTGTATATTGATAGTAAGGTCCCCTCTCTCACAGTATTAACTATTTTTGTATTTTGACACTAAGGTCCCCTCTCTCACAGTATTAACTATTGTTGTATTTGGATGCTAAAGTCTCTTCTCTCATAGTATTAACTATTTTTGTATTTTGACACTAAGGTCCCCTCTCTCACAGTATTAACTATTTTTGTATTTTGACACTAAGGTCCCCTCTCTCACAGTATTAACTATTTCTGTATTTTGACACTAAGGTCCCCTCTCTCACAGTATTAACTATTTTTGTATTTTGACACTAAGGTCCCCTCTCTCACAGTATTAACTATTTCTGTATTTTGACACTAAGGTCCCCTATCTCACAGTATTAACTATTTTTGTATTTTGACACTAAGGTCCCCTCTCTCACAGTATTTTAGCCAAGATTAAACTAGTGCCCACAAATTACCACATAGGTGGTAATCCATTAAGTACAGAAGAAGTAATTAGGGACCTGGGGACCCAAGTTGATAGCAATCTGTCATTTGACAACCACGTGGCCAAAGTGGTTAGAAAAACATTTTATATAGCCCACCTAATCATGAAGAGATTCACATCTAGATCAGGGGAGGTCATCGTGCCTCTTTACTCATCCCTCATCAGGCCCATAATTGAGTACAATGCCCCTTACCAGACACCTGCAGCAACTGGAAAGACCCCAAAAGTACCTCACCAAGAGGATCAAAGGGCTCAAACAGATGCCATATGCTGCCCGGTTAAAGAAACTCCAGCTCTACTCAGTGGCATACTGCCTGCTCAGAGGCGATCTGTGCCTGACGTATAAAGCCATGTCCAACCCGGAATTAATGGACATGCTGCACCTCAGAAAATCCAAATCCCATCGAGCTACGCGCTTGAGAGACTTAACCTCAGCACTGAAATAAATAGGACATGCTGGAGGGACAGATTCATAACCCAGAGGCTCCCTTCACTCTGGAATAAAATCCCAGTCCAGGTTAGGCAGAGTCCCTCATTGACTCTCTTCAAGAGGAATCTTGATGAGTGGATGGGAGATCGTAGGTTTACCCCGGGTATCACTTCTGTGTCACTGTTAGACAGAGGCACAGTATACTAACCTCAAAAAAGGGCATAGCAAAATGAATTTAAAATGGGTGGCGAAAGCCAAACACACTCTGGCTAGGCTTATAAATGCCCTAGGGCAGATAGCCTAGTATGAACCTATGAACCTATGAAATTTCAAGAGCTCAACTTAACAACTTAAGAGATTTTTTTCTTATCTTTTATTGTCCTTCTTTATTCCCCAGCTGACCTCATGTCCTCTCAGTCATACTATCTATATAAGAAGGTGAAACTGGAGGAAATTCATAATAAAAGGAGATCTGCACTAACTTGGAAACAGACTTCCTGAACATTTCATCAGTATTTCTGATCAAAACACATAATGAGATTTTTCTTCAAATATGTAAAAGAAAACCAGAGAAGTAATTTCAAAAGAAAAATGATCCTTTAAAAACATGACTGTCCTTCAAGCAATCCGACGTTTGGTATTTCAGCTTGGTCAGTTCCTAAATAGTCCTACCTATGACCCAGGAGACCCAGCCTTGATTAATGGCTTGGGCATCTGCTGGAGCTACTTTTAGGAAGACGGGCATGTCTATTGGGGGAAGGGCAAAAAAGGTCACAGGTTGCAATGAGCTCTTTGAGAAGGTGTAAGAGATAAAAACGCAACCTGATGTGCAAATTTAGCTCATCAGCTTGTTGATGTGCAATAAGTCAGCATCACAGCTGGGGAAGTACACACTGATGTAGGGAGGGTTTATAATGCCTCCTATGGTGAAGTAGGTCATGCTGTTTCTTCCAGGAAAGGGGAATAGAGCCATAGGAACAAAGTCACCATGGGAACGTGTATAATGTTTGTGGTCAAATCTCACTCATTTACCTATGAATGGGCGGGCTGGTAAGGGTACAGAAGGGCTGATGGCTGGTAGGCAAAGAGTGAGAAAAAGGACATAGAAAAAATAAGAATTTGTAGCACACAGCTACTGAAATCAAAAACTATTCTGTCAAAAGGGAGGCAAGTGTTAACCTTACTGTCACTGCAGGAGGATCTTATAGACAAGATAAACTGCACAGTAAAGTAATGCTGTTACATCATCACGGATGTAGTGCCATTCAGAACATAAAAGGCATGCTACAAGCAAATATACAGTATTGTCTGATACGCAGCCCCACTGAAGTGTGTAATTTCACGAATTCCTGTAAAAATGGAAATAGCAGAGATGGTGTAACCAAGTCTGCAGTCCTGTTAAATCTAAGCATTATCTCTGCAGAAACAGTACTAACTCAGTACAATCAGGAGTGTGAAAAATATTAAGGGAGAATATATTTACAAGTGGTGACATGATACAGGCAGAAGCAGTGCAAGCTCACATAAAGAGACTATCCCATATGATTCTTGACTGGGATGCCTTTCACATGGAGTCTGCACTTCTCCCTACGTCTATGTAGGCTTTTCCTGGATGGTTCTCTTTCCTCCCATCTCTCCAAGGCATGCACTGAGTGAAATAGTGTTCTCCAGGCTGCTTGCAGGTGTGTGGGTTGTGTAAGTCAATGTGTGACTTTTGTGACAGACTCGCAATACCCTGACAAGGTGGATTTCAATGTATTGTACCTATTGGGATAGGCTGTAGCACCCCTGCAGCAATGTGGGGGATAAAAGTGGGGTATCAAAAAAGGAATGGATAGATGGAAGATAGTTGGATGGATGGATGGATGGATGGATGGATGGATGGATGGATGGATGGATGGATGGATGGATGTTTGGACAGATGGGCAGGCAGAAGAATGGATGAATGGAAATATTTACAGGATTGAGACCATGTAGACTGTTTGCCAACTCAACCAGTAAGTTTGCACATACTGCAAAACTATGAGACCCAACATTTATACAGTATGTTTATATGCAGTTAACTAGACTTGTTCAACTTTAACATCATTACAGAGGTTAACACCTAAGCTTATATTGAACTATGGCAGTTGCCTTGAGTGGAGAAATCCTTGGTTCTTGCTATCCAAGACTGAAAGGGGACCAGTGGTTACCTTCCATGAATAACATGGAACTAGAGTGGGATAAGCCAAAAAATGAGGCTTCAACTGCAATGTGATGAACAATACTGACCAAGTATCATGTGTTCAAAAGTGTTGTTTACTACCTTTACTCTAAGTATGTAAAACAAAAGAAAAGAACATTCATGTTATTGAATTCTCGATTGTTTATTTACCAGTATGATGAGCACTTTCATCGTAAAATAGACTTCTTCAGATTATAGTTTTGATATGAGACATTTAAATACTGCAGCAAGGAGGGGAGCATGGGGGAGACAGCATGATAAGACAAGACACTTGGGGTGTATCTGAGTGCAGGCTTGTGGTTGGTGGGGATTGAATCACCTTATTTGCATGGAAGAAGCAGAGCTAACTGCTGTCCCTTATTCCTCTTGTTCTGTACGCCTTCACATTTCTCGCAGACCAGTTACCATCGCAATTTAAAATCCTAGCAATATTTGTATGGGCTTTGAACATTTTGGGAATTGTTTGTAAACTCTGAACATTAGGAAGGAATTGCTCATGGTTTGCCTGACCAAAGCCAGAGCATACTGCAATCCAAATTGTAGTTTGCTACATATCCTCCACCATGCCCCAAGATTCTCACTACACCTTTCTAAACATACTGGAAAATATTAAGATACAACCAAACACCCTAATACTGGGTGATTACAACTACTATGCCAAAACTACTTGTGTACCAACACCTTTGCCCAACGGTTCTTGGAATTCATAAATTCCAATGCCCTGGATCAAATAATCCATAGTCCCACCAGGGGCTCCAATATCCTAGACTTGGTCATTACCAACATGGGAAATCAATGCTCCATACCTATGGTCACCCCCTCATTGGTCAGGTCAGACCATAAGCTAATCACCCTTAACATCCACATCCCACCCCCCACCCCCAGTAAGGAAACCTCCATAAAAAACTTCTCCAAAGCCAACTTCATGCTACTCAAGTCAGAAGTGACAAACTTCATGACACCCATGCAGACAGGAACTGAAAGTTTGACTTCTGAATCCTACACTAAGTCACTGTACGAGTACATCCACTCCTGCATGAATCATGCCATCCCAAATAGAACCAAGATGCTCTCCTCCAAAAAGGAAGACAATCTGGTGGTCCCCTTCCATAAACAAACTTTACAACAAAAGAAAAAAACTGTTGCAGAAAAGAGGAAAATCCCAGGATGCAAAAAGCTCCCTTACCAGCCTCAGTAAGAAGCTGAGATCCCTCATAAAATCCTCCAGAGCTAGTTATGAAAATAAAATTGCCAAAGATTCCAAAGACAACCATAAGGTATTCTATAACTATGTCAAGAATCTAAATGGCAATGCTCAGATCTGCTCTGAGCTACAACAGAATGGCATTAAATATACTGATCCCAAGGATATTGCCAATATCATGGCAGATCGATTCAGTGCCATCTTCACCCCCCTCTCACCCCCTAAAGGACCCATCTCAATACTGGAAGATTGCCAAATTCTGGTAATAACAGCCACACAGGTAAAAAACGCACTCTCCAAAGCTAAGAATACAGCATCCATGGAACCAGATGACATCCCGGGCTGTGTACTACATGAACTACAAAATGAACTGGCACCTCACCTAAGTGTCATGTTTAATCATACCCTCACCTCAGGCTTCATGCCCAGTGAGTGGCGCACAGCTACAGTTGTCCTACTCCACAAGGTGGGATCCACCTTGGATCCCCGGAATTACCGCCCCATCAGTCTGATGAGCCTGATCTGCATGGCCATGGAACATATTATCATGGAACTTATAAACAAAGACACTGGCAACCTTCAAACACTGGACCCCACCCAGTTTGGGTTAGTGAAGGGCCAATCTTGTCTCCTGAACCTGAGTGACTTCTTCGAATCAGTCTCTAGAGCTGTGGATGAGGGTACAGTGGTCCACACAGCCTATCTGGACCTTGCCAAGGCCTTTGACACCATCCCCCACTCTGGAATCATAGATAAACTTACTAAGCTGGCCATGAATTCCTACGTCACTCGAATGGTTGTCAACTGGATTACTGACAGAACCCACACTGTAAAAGTAGCTGACTCCCAATCCAGCTCCAGACTAGTGACAAGTGGGGTACCTCAGGGTTCAGTCCTGGGACTGCTCTTGTTTGGCATCTACTTCTCTGAAGTACTGGCCAACACTAAGGGACTCTGGCTAACAAAGTTTGTAGATGACTGAAAACTGGGAGCCATTACTGAATCCCCAAATCATGTGGATACTCTACAAAAGGGCCTTACAGAAACAGATGCTTGGTGCCAGAGCCATGGGTTCAAGCTCAATGCCAAGAAATGTATAGTTATCCCCTTTGGGGAAAAAAACATGTACCCGTGAATTACCACATAGGTGGCAGTACACTAAACATTGAAAGTGTGATAAGAGACTTAGGGACACAGGTGGACAGTGGTCTCACCTTCGATAACCACATTGCCACAACAGTCAGGAAATCCTTCTATGTGGCACACCTCATCATTAAGGGCTTTTCATCCAGAAAAAAGGAGGTCATTGTCCCACTGTATTCACCCCTCATTAGACCCATTATAGTATACAATGCCCCATTTGGTATGTACCTCTCAAGACATCTGCAACAATTAGAAAGGCCGCAGAAATACCTCACTAAAAGAATCACAGGCCTAAAGCAAATGCCCTATGCTGACCACCTTAAAAAACTCCAGCTATACTCTGTCACATATCGTCTACTCAGAGGTGATCCCTGCTTAACATACAAGACCATGTCAAACCCAGAGCTATTGGACATGCTACACTTAAAGAAATCCCAATCCCTCAGAGCCACACACTCCAGGGATCTAAACCTTGTCATCACAATGAACAAAACATGCCGGAGTGATAGGTTTCTGACCCAGAGACTCCCCAGACTCTGGAATAGACTGCCCATACATGTCAAGTAGAGCACCTTTTTGTCCCTCTTCAAAAGGAACTTTGATGATTGGATGGGAGAAAGGAAATTCACCCCGGGGATCCCATCAGTCACCTTGCTAGACAGGGGTCCAGGGAAGTAAATAGTGTGGGAAGAAATAGCCAGGGAATTGTCATGGCTAGGCTTGTATAGGCCCTAGGGCTGATAGCCTAGTACCAGCCTATGAACCTTATAAATATTTATTTATTTATACAGTTTGGTAACCAGGGTAGAGCACAAGTCTAAATGAACCTATTTCAGTCTCAGAAAACCTGCCAGATCTTTCCTAGCATGGGTATTATTTACGTTTGAAGTTAGATCTTTGATATTTGGCCAGAACCCAAAATATCTTTCCCCTCATTGTGGCCATCCCAATAAAAAATAGGTTACCCCTGATATTTGGACTGAACTTGTATAAAACAATTTCTTAGAAGCCTACTTTTACAGGACAGTGGATCTTGCACTTTGCTTTCTTGTAAGGCTGTATCACGTACCATAGTTCACTTAGATGTTGTCTGAATGAACTGTTTCAGTCTTTGGAGGTATTGCCACATCTTTCAGTACTTGAGCTCAAGGTTTCATGAAAATGGAGGAAACCGCTCAGCTACAATCATGGATTGTACCGTAGGGTAGCAAACCAGATGCTAGGACACCATTTTTACAGGGAGTCCATATGTAATAGCATGCCTTGGGTTGCCAAGTCCTGGTGGTGTGAGACTATTCAGATTGTGCCAGTTTACACAGGCCCCTGCTTTAATATTTTTTATTCAGAGAATGGGGCAAACAATACCTCCAGGGTTTTTGCCTTTTGGATTCTCATAAGGACCTTTGAACAGTTTTAAAAAGATAGTTATTGTGATTTAAATTTGATGAGACATACATGAAAAATAAAAAAAAAACTCAAAGGGTAGTAAATGGATAAAGCCTTGAAAACTTATATATATATAAGAGTCCCCTTTACATGGTCGACATTCCAAAATGTCGAAGATCATATGGCCGAGACCATATGATCAACATTTAAAATGCAGACCATGCGGAACCAGCATTTGCGTACAGTGCGGAATGGAAAGATTTTCATCTTCCGCACTATAGTGCATTCTAGGAGTTGGTATATTTAAGTTACAGGGGGTGTGGGGGGTTCAGGGGGCCTTACCCCCCTGCTAGCAGTGTTAAGGTAAGTGTTTGTTGTTTTTTTGTTTGTTTGTTTTTTACATGTTCGACATTTCAAATGTTGATCATATGGTCTCGGCCATATGGTCTTCAACATTTTGGAATGTCAACCATGTAAAGTAGACGCACACATATATATATATATTAGCAATAAAGAATACAAATGAAGACAAGCAGTATAATATATAGCAAGAAAAAGATCTTAATAACTTCCATGAAGGCATTGCAAAGAAACTATTTACGTATCCTAATAAGGGACTTTAGTACTAAACAGCAGAGAAATGGTTAGTATCAAACTGTATTCAGATTTGTGTACAGAGTTAGCTTATGCTGCTAGGGCATGTAGTATTACATGGGGGTGGTAAGATGGGAAGTATAGGGTAGGTTGGTATGTGGGTAGGTAGCTGGGTGTAAGAATGGGGGGAGCCAGTGAAGAGTTCATTCCTTCCAAGCCGCCCTTCCCTTGTCAGTAAAGCATGAGTGATGCTTCTCTCCATCTCAACAATGGAAATAATGCTACCCATAGTGTCTCTGCACCCAACCTCCTGGGAGAGACAAACGGGCCTTGTCCCTTACCTCTTCCTTAAGTGCCAGGGCTCCTAAACAAACCTTAATCACCTATGTTTTAGTCAGGCTTCTTCCCTCTGTTCCTTGGAGACAGGTTATGTTGGCCAGGTTTCTGCTGGGAGGCAGGTCATTTACTCCCTGTGCTTTATTTTCCCTAAGGGCAGATAATGCCTTCTGAAGCTCCTCCATTTCTATGCTGGTGTCTGTCCCCTGTTCTCTTCATATCGTCCCACCTCTGTCACGGCATGACAGCCCCTCATTTGTTTCCTTTATGAAATTTGAAGCAAAGTATTCCTTCAGCACCTTCTGCTGTTTTCTGTCTTCTCTGACCTTCCCACCAGCTTTGCTCACCCTGGCCAGTTTGTCCTTCCTGCTATGTATGTAAAATGCCCCTGCTTTCCTTCTTGACCCCTTCTGCTAACTCCCTTTCATCTTTAGCATTTGTTGTCTTTATCATGTTTTTCCTCTTTTTGTCAGCCTTTGTGTGCTGTGTACTTCCTCCACCTTCTCATTGCCTACTTTCCATACTTTGTATGACCTATCATTTGCCCTAATTGCTGCCCTGTGTTCCTATGCCACTACATTGTCCTAGCCCCCTTTCTGGCTTTGCCTGTTCTTCGCACTCATGTCCATTTCAGACACATTTCTGTAGCTAGTTTGTCCCAGTCTCCTAACTCGACCCTGACCACTTCCCAGGGTAGTATAATCCACTCTAGTAAAGCATTACACACTTCTCTTTAACTTTCTGTTCGCATGCTTCCCTTACAGCTTTAGGTGAAAGCAGATCTAACCAGAACGCTTTGCACTTCGGGGAGGGCAGCTGGCTGTCTTGTGTTCTTAATGCATTCAACACTAGTATAATGTCTGTTCTGATTCTGCTGTTCAAAGTATTCATTAAATGAAGTGATTAAGAGAAACAAGAGCTTCTGAAACTATCTCTGTTGTTAATATACTTCAGATATCTTTTCCTAGTGGAATGGAGTGATGACACAGCTGTATATGTGCTCACACTTTGCTCAACCAAGCAAACATTTAACAGCTATGGACAGCGTCAGAACAAAAGAAAGCCTTGCATATTGAGTTCTGTTGTGATATCAGGTTATCTGACTTTTTTTTCTCTTGGTGCTGCTCAGCAGAGGCATAGTGGCAAAGATTAAAGCGATAAGTTATGACATGCTATCAAAGAAAAGGCCATTTAGATGACGCAAAGTTAAAATTACATGTTATCATGTGACCTTAACATTAATAAAAAACACAAATAACTCTTTCATGAGAACTCCAGTGCAAACAATACTGAACAGAAAAGTCATTTATTTTAGGCCATGAAGTCATGCTATTATAAAATTGTCATTTGATACAAAGCCTTGGGGAAAAGCATTAATCAAATTATACATTTTTTCATATAATTGTTCAGGCTTTTGTTCTTAGTGAAGCACTGCTAAATCTTGCTGGAATTCTTTATGCCCTGGCCAAATTGAACATGAACATGCAGTACTTTCTTACTGAACATCACTATTCTAGAAACAATCTGTGACTCCATCTTAACTGAAAAATGATTATTATATGAACTTACAAAACCATGAGAATGCTGCCCAGCTTGGTACTGACAGGATAAAGTTATAGGTTGACAATTTAAACATTGAATAAACAGGGCAATGCATTTAAATAAGTATAAAATAGGAACTCGTAGGTGGATAAAAGCTGGTTATTATAACAAAACTAGAAAAGTACAAATAAATATAACCAGCTAGACATGGTTCAAGCATACTAAATTTTAATAAAACACAAGCAAAGGAAACAAAATATAAAATGGTAAGCACTTTCACACTGACGTAGTCCTTCCTCACACCAGCAATAAAATAAGTTCAAGTAAACAACAAGCAAATATATGCACAGCTGAAGCAGTCAATGAATCAGTGGCCTCGATTTCAATTTAGCTCTTAAAGGAAGATTCTCACTAAGTCCAGGGGATCTGTAAGCTTGCAATCTCAATATCCAGTCTATTTCCAAACATTCTGTCCATGTTTTAATATCACCCCTTCTCTAATAATCTTCACAAAGCTGTAAAACAAGAAACTGAAAGCTATCATTTATATTAACAACTCTGACATGTTTGGAGAGGGCACTTCTCACATCAGCCTTCCGGATGTCATTGATGTGTTCCCTTATCCGATCCCTTAAAACCCTATTGGTCTTGCTTACATAAAAACACAAACAAACTTTACATGCAGCAAGATAGTCCAAGTGCATAGTCTTACAGTCAGCATGGAAATCAAACCAATATTCTTGTTTGGTGACTGGGTGGTCAAAAACGTGGTTGTTAGAATGTATCTACACATAGCACATGAGCTGCACATAAAAGTACCTCGTCTTTCATACCTAGATTTCAAAACCTCATTAGAACCACATCACAATCTTCTCTGTACTGACAGAGTAGTCCTGTAACAGAAACTTGGACTACTGCCTAAGAGAGTCACACACTTCTGATCTGCCATCAAAATAGGCCAATTTCTTTCAACTACATCTCAAATTCAATGTACTTGTTAGTGTAGGTCAAAGTTATTTTAAGTTTTTTTTTTTCTGTTGTTCTTTTCTAGATGAAAGAGCACAGTTCTCAGTGAAAAAAGGTCTTGCTGTATCACCCCTGTAAGACAGAACCTCACTAACTACATTATCTATCTCAACCACATTATGTCCTCCAGTGACAAAATCCCCCTTCATTTCATTATAGATTTTCATCATAGGTTCATCTTTATCATTAAGCTTTGCGGTTCATCTTTATCATTAAGCTTTGCGGTTCATCTTTATCATTAAGCTTTGCGGTTCATCTTTATCATTAAACTTTGCAGCCCTGTAAAACTGATTTTAAGCACATTTCTCTGCACTTTTCGGATGCATGCTCTGCTTATGTAATAAGTTGTTCTTCTTAACAAAGTTCCTAAATAAATGGTAGATTAAGTAACCATCTACATTGGTAGTACATACTTCAAGAAACTCCACTTTGTCACTAGAGGAAGTTACAGTGAATCTCAAAAAAGCTGTAGTACTATGCAAGTATTGTACAATGTTAAAAAGTGTCTCAGCAGATCTATGTCAAACCATAAACAAATCATCAACAAAGTGAACATGAAATAAAATATGCTGGTGAAATGAATTATCGTGACAGAGAATATTCTCAAATTCCCATTTGGCCATCACCATATTGGAGTAAGTATTGGCACACATGGTACCCATAGCCACACCTACCTGTTGTACACTTAGTTCATTACCAAACATGAACACATTATTACAAAATATAATGTCCAATAAAGTGCTTATCAAATGTATCCTCACTCTGTGAAAATCAGAGCACTCTGATAGAAAGGACCTGACATAGTCTAAACCTATGTCATTAGGTATCATTGTAAACAGCGAAATAACATCCATCATGACCAGTTAAAAATCCTTATGCATGTTCATACTAGCCAGTTGTACATAGTAGATAAATCATGCTTGGTATCTTTCAAAATAGTTCCTTATCTCATCCAGGACTACTCTGTCAAAACAGAGAAGATTGTGATGTGGTTCTAATGAGGTTTTGAAATCTAGGTATGAAAGACGAGGTACTTTTATGTGCAGCTCATGTGCTATGTGTAGATACATTCTAACAACCACGTTTTTGGCCACCCAGTCACCAAACAAGAATATTGGTTTGATTTCCATGCTGACTGTAAGACTATGCACTTGGACTATCTTGCTGCATGTAAAGTTTGTTTGTGTTTTTATGTAAGCAAAATCAATAGGTCTTTAAGGGATCGGATAAGGGAACACATCAATGACATCCGGAAGGCTGATGTGAGAAGTTCCCTCTCAAAACATGTCAGAGCTACTGATATAAATGATAGCTTTCAGTTTCTTGTTTTACAGCTTTGTGAAGAGAATTGGAGAAGAGGTGATATTAAAACATGGACAGAATGATATTGAGATTGCAAGCTCGCAGATCTCCTGGACTTAGTGAGAATGCTCCTTTAAGAGCTAAATTGAAATCGAGACCACTGATTTGTTGACTGCTTCAGCTGTGCATATATTTGCTTGCTTTTTACTTGCTCTTATTTTATTGCTGGTCTGAAAAAGCACTATTCTAGTGTGAAAGCGCTTACCATTTTATATTTTTTCACCTTTGTTTGTGTTTTATTAAAGTTTAGTATGCTTGAACCGTGTCTAGCTGGTTATATTTATTTTCATTATTATGCATATAAATAATCTTAAGACATGCTATCACCTCTGCTGCATTACTGCTGCGGTATGGAAATAGGTCAGTGATTCCAAGGATGCAGTCCTGCAATAAGCCACTTCATGCATGAATAGCTGCAGGTGCTGCATGACAGTACACTGAGAAAGCTGGTAATACACCTCATCCTGTGGAAATGGATTGTTTTTTCTCTTTTTGCTCCTGCTTCCTGCCAAGTATCATCCCTCCCCCAATATAATGACCCATTCATTCCCCCAGACAAGAGGAGCCATCATTTTGGGAGATGTGTGGGGTATATTGTCATTTTGCCTTTTCTTAGCCCTACATTCTCTACATAACCTTGGTATGTAGGGCGTGCAGTCCATTGACAGTACCGAGCAGTACATAACCTTGGTATGTAGGTCATGCAGTCCATTGACAGTACCGAGCAGTACATAACCTTGGTATGTAGGGCATGCAGTCCATTGACAGTACCGAGCAGTACATAACCTTGGTATGTAGGGCTTGCAGTCCATTGACAGTACCGAGCAGTACATAACCTTGGTATGTAGGACGTGCAGTCCATTGACAGTACCGAGCAGTACATGACCTTGGTATGTAGGGCATGCAATCCATTGACAGTACCGAGCAGTACATAACCTTGGTATGTAGGGCATGCAGTCCATTGACAGTACCTGGCAGTACCGCACTTTTGCAAGATGAATATATCAGCAAGTCACCCTGTCTACTGACCTTGAAGTAATACAAGTAGATTCCATGTGTTCCGCAGGAGAAATCATACCATGCCTTTGTGCTATCTGGTCATGAATAACCTCCTACCCCCAAAAGGAAGATAAGTAGACCATACCCCCTTCATTCACCCCTACCTAACTTCTCCAATGCCTGCATCACTAATCAAACTCTAGTTGATGAGGTCACGGTCAGGGGGCTTTATTGCTCTGTGCCACACAGCCAGGCCAGTAATTGGAATAAAATTAGAGAAACTAGCCTGCTCATATGGTAGACAGAAGCAACTCCCATGGGGGTGGAAAAATGAAAGGCAAAACATACTGATAGCTAACACAATAACACAAGGATATATCCATAAATAGCCAACTTATACCACCAGCCATCTAAAATTTAAATATATAAGCATATCTCTGGATGCCGGCCCATACAACTGAAAAAGCACACATCAGTATCAGGTATTTTGCCACCATCATAAAGTGTGGATTTTAGATGAGTGTTCCTATTATTAAGCATATTACACTCAAAAGCAAGTTACAGTCATTTTAAGACATTTCTATATGCACTAAGTTCTTTGTGTCAGAGAGGGATGCTTAGAATAAAAATGTATTGAGATAAGTACTCATCTGTAAGGCCATGGAACGTATCATCATGGACCTCATAAATAAAGACATAGGTTATTTTCAAACCCTGGATCCAACCCAATTCGGATTCATCAAGGGCAGATCCTGCCTGTTAAACCTGGTGGATGTCTTTGAAAATGTGACCAGGGCCATTGACGAGGGCATATCTGTGCACACAGCATACCTTGATTTGGCTAAAGCCTTCAACATAATCTCACACTCAGGTATTACAGATAAGCTTAGCAAACTGAATGTAAACCCCTTTGTTGTAAGATGGGTTACCAACTGGCTCACAAACCGGTCACACACTATCAAAGTAGGTGACTCGACATCAACCAGCAGACCTGTCACCAGCTGGGTGCCACAAGGGTGAGTGCTGGACCCCCTACTGTTTGATATATATACTTGTCAGATGTTCAGGCCAAGACTAAGGGACTGTTGCTGACCAACTTTGAGGACAACAGCAAACTGGGTGCAGTTATTGAATCCCCAAATAATGTCCGTATACTTCAGGAGGGTCTTACACAGACCATCTACTGGTGTCTTAGTCACGGTCTCAAACTGAATGCAAAGGAATGCATCATCATTCCCTTTGGCTCAAACACTGTCCCTTCACACTATCAAATTAACAACAATACCCTTTGTACCGATGAAGTAGTAAGGGATCTGGTATCACGAGTAGACTGTGACCTTAACTTTCTATGTAGCACACTTGATTAGCAAAGGCATAGTCTCTAGAGCAAAGGAGATTATAACCTCTGTATATGCATCACTAATCAGGCCCATAAATGAGTATAACACCCCTTTTGGCATGTACCATACAAAGCAGCTGCAGCAATTGGAGAGACCTCAGAGGTTTCTAACAAAGAAGATCAAGGGACTCCAGCACATGCCTTACATAGACTGACTAAAGTCCCTGTCCCTTTACTCTGTATTGTATAGGGGAGACTTATGCTTGGCTTACAGAACAATCTCAGACCAAACATAATGAATTTGCTGCACATCCGCAAATCAAACAGGACTAGAGCTACCCATTCCAGGGACCTAAATATGGCCTGCGACTTGAATAGGATGTGCCAGAGGGACAGATTTATCTCCCAGTGACTGCCGCATCTTTGGAATAGGCTGACAAGTCATGTGAAGACCAAACAATGTTCATATTTGAGTCACTGGGTCCTTGTACATAGCCTGCACTAATTCTACCAATGTTTCTGGTACTTTGAACCACCACAGGACTGCCCAAATCAGCTTTCATAGGACCTTATCATATGCTTTGTCCAAGTTTAGGAATGCCCAGTTGGACTCTTTGCTCACCTCTAATTTCTTCTCAACTAACAGTCTCATTACAGACATTGGGTTAGTTGTGCTGCATCCTGATCTGAATCCAAATAGCTCATCTTCCATTTTAGTTCCTACTACTCTGTGTATTTGTTTATCAATCACCTTCTCCAAACCTTTCATGCAGTGTGACAAGAGTTTGATGCCTCTGTACTGCTCACAGTTGTGGGTGTCCCCTTTGTTCTAATATACTGGCACTAGTATACTTATTTTCCAGTCATCTGGAATATGCCTTTCTCTCCACACTGCTGTGAGTACCCCCAGGAGCCATTTCTCCCCTATCTCACCCAACATCTTTATCATATTTGCTGTGACCTTATCTGAGCCTGCTGCTTTCCCCGATTTCATTTTCCTTGGTGCTGTCCTTACTTCTTCTAGGGTGGGCTCCTCCTCCCTCCATTGTAGGCCATGTCTGGGGCAGTACAACTCCTGAGGAGTTTTCCTAATTCAGAAGCTGCTGCAAATAGTCCCTCCATTTGCCTTTAATGTCCTTTGGGCTGGTGAGCAGGTTGCTGCTGGCATCCCTTATGGAGGCTGTTTGATTATCTATCTTCTTTATCTTTCAGACTTTGCCTTGCAACCTGATATAATTTCTTTGGGCCATTAACCAAGACACTTTCCAGAAGCTTGTAGAGAGCCTCTGATGCCCTCTTCTTTGTTATTGCTTAGTCTCTTTTTTGCCAAACCATTATTCGTTTCTGCACTAGTCTGTCTTTTCTATCTCCTACTTTTTACTGCAGTCCTTCTTTCATTTGATAACTTCTTCAGCTTCTGTATTTCACCACCAGCTTTCCTTATGTACCTTATTTCCATACCTAACTTGGCCACATATCTGTTCTGTTGTCCTCACACATTCTGTTTTGAGGTGCTGCCATTCTGCAACTCCAACAATTTCCTCTTCTTCCTGAGGTGCTAGAACCTTGAGTAATTCCTTGAACTCCTGTGTTTTCTCTCCAGTTAACTTTCAAGTCTTCAGCCTGGTGTGTGTTGAATTTAGAGCCTTGCCTGACCACTGCTTGCAGATGAACATGGCAACCAGCGGTTTATGGTGTGGACCAACTGTTTCACTTGGGATGACTTTGCAGTCATTAATTCTTCCTCAGTGCGCTTTCCTTACTAGGAAGAAGTCTACCTGAGTTGCATGTTGACTACTCTTGTATGTGATCTTGTGACTGTCTCTTTTGAACCATGTGTTGGCTACTATCAAGCCATTTGCCAGACAGAAGTCTAGAATGACCTCTCCTTCTTTATTCATGTTGCTCCACCCATGTGGACCCAGGCAGTCCTCATATCCTGTTTTGTCTGTCCTAAAATGTGCATTCAAGTTACACATTAACAAAAAAGGAGTACGACTGATATAAAGGCAACAAAAAACAACACAAACCAGTCACCAAGTGCAGCAAACCACAGCTGAATTCCAAACATGCTGTCATACAGTTAAATACAATGTTAAAATTTTAACATTGTATTTAACTGTATGACAGCATGTTTCTTTAAATATTAATTGATTTGTTGATTCAATTGATTAATTGAAAGGTTACAAAAAGGGAGGTGTATGCTCAGAAGATTTTTTCATCTGATGAAGTTTGAGTACCACTCTTACGAAAACGTGTGGTGATATTTAGCAACGTTAATGTATTAATAGTGAAAACGTGTTGTGGCAGTTTTCTACATTAAAACTTGGTTTTAACTGAAAGCTTCGTTCCCAGTTTATTATTCACAGGCAACGTGTCATGGCAGTTTCTTGGTTTGTGTTTGGAATTGAGCTGTGGTTTGCTGCACTTGGTGACTGGTTTGTGTTGTTTCAAGTTACACATTATCAACACCAATTCATGTTGTCCTGCTTTATCTAGTAGGTCCTGCAGCTGCTGTCTGAATGCACTCTTTTCCTCACTATCATAACCCTGCTGTGGGGCATTTGCTAAGATTGCGAATACTGCCCTTTCCTTAAATATGTAAGCTGAAAACTTCTTTCATTTACCAGGAGACCAAATAAAAACTGAAGCAAGTGTTTTATGCAGGATGATTAACATTTCTTGCAGACAACATACCAATGAAGCGTTGTCCTGTCGTCTGTACTACTTAGTGCAACAAAATCAGTACCATGGTAGGAAAAATTACAAAAAGCATTTGTGAATGCTGAATGGTGACTTGAATTGGAACTGAACTTTACACATAGTTGGTATAAATGTCTAAGGTGCCCACACTGTTGCTAGTTCTACTAGAACTTTCTCAGAACTTCATAGAGTAGTCTAGCAATATTCCATTATTTTGGGATTTTTAGCCTATAGACAATACAAGGAAGTATTTGCCAATTCTAGTAACTGAATAACACCAGCTGCAGTGATTTCTGACTATATTGTGAAAGATTTCTAACCTTTATTGCTTTCCACTTATGTAAATGCCAAACAGGATACAAAAGAAGTTGGCAGCCAATGCAAGAGGTTCACAACTTTTGGTTTCCACATTCAGTGCTTTCTTGGTGTAGTCAGTGTTACAAGATACTAAAGAAATCAAAGCTGCCTCACTGAAACATGAGAAAAAGCTGCACACCATAGCACATGCATTAAAATACACATGCAAGATTTGCTATAGAAGAAAATGTTTGTGAATAAACACTCAAAACTGAGTGAAGAACTACAAACTTGGTCTCGGTGTTTGAATAACAAACTGGATGACATCGAAAATAGTATTAATAGGTCTAACAGAAAGAACGGAAGGTACTGTACCTCTGGAGTTCATAACAAATAATGCAGCTTCTTCAATAATATATGCCACAGTGACAGAAAGATCTCACACAGTAACCCTAGATTAAAGTTCCAAAACCTGTTTATGTGCTTATAGGTTCATAGGTATTTACTAGGCTAATGACCACTGGGTCCTTTTTAAGCCTAGCCATGCATCCCAAATCTCTGACAAGTTCTTATACTCTTGATAAGTGCAAGCATGGGCCTGGGAGATGAACCATTTACAGGTTACCTGTGTCCATTAGAGACATAGGTGCCAAACTAGGGATGAATTTCTGGTTTCCCATCCAATTGGCCAAGTTGCACTTGAATTGGGTTAGAGAAGAACTCTGCTTCACATGGATGGGGAGCCTGTTCCATAGATGGGGTAGTCTCTGGGATACATACCTGTCTCTTCAGCAGGTCATATTTATATCACAGGCAAGGTTTAAGTCTTTAGAACTGGTAATTCTGGTGTTGTTTGTTTTGTGTATATGCACGAGGTCCATCAGAGTGGGGTCTGACAATGTCCTGTATGCCAAGCATAGGTCTCCCCTCAAAAGCCTGTAGGAGACAGAATACAGGGATAGGGCCTTGAGGTGGTCTTCACAGGGCATATTACTTATTCCCTGTATTCTTTTAGTGAGAAACCTCTGTAGACATTCCAGTTGTTGGATATGCCTGGTTAGGTACATACCAAAGGGGGCATTGTACTCAGTGATAGGACTGATGAATGCCGAATACAGTGGAACAATGACTTCCCTGGACTTAGATGCCATACCTTTGTTTATAAGTGGCACAACATAGAATGATTTCCTCACCACTGTAGACACATGATGATCAAAGGCTAGATTACTATCTATGTGTGTCCCTACATCCCTGACTACTGGGTCAACTCTAAGGGGTGTGTTGTCAAAATGATAGTTGTCTGCAAATTAAGTCAGCCAGAAAGCACTGACATTGGCCTTAACTTCTGGGAAGTAAATGCCAAAAAGAAGAGGTCCAAGGACTGATACCTGAGGGACTCCACTTGTGACTGGCCTCTTTGTAGAGGTGGACTCCCCAATTCTAACTTCCTGGGTCCTGTCTATGAGCCAGTTGGATATCCACCGGGTGACATACGGGTTTGTACCTAACCTCTTCAGTTTGTCAACAATGCCAGACTGGGGTATTGTGTCAAATGCCTTGGCCAGGTCAAGGTAGGTAGTGTGAATGATTTTGCTCTCCTTCATTACCTTCTCAAGGTTAGGTTGAGTAGGCATGATCCTCCCTTGACAAAACCAAACTGGGCTGGGTCCAGTGTCTGGAGGTTTAATATCTCTGTTGATCATCACCATGATGATTCCTTTCATAGGTTCATAGGTAGGTACTAGGCTATCAGCCCTGGGGCCTATACAAGCCCAGCCAAAAAGGTACCCTGGCTTTTGCCACCCAAGAAAATTATTTTCCTGTGCCACTGTCGAGCAGAGCCACAGAGGTGATCCCCGGGGTGAATTTCTTATTTCCCATCCAATCATCAAGATTTTTCTTGAAGAGTGCTAATGAGGAGCTTTGTTTGATATAGATAGGTAGTTTATTCCAGAGTATGGGAAGTCTCTGGGACAGGAATCTATCCCTGCAGCATGCTCTGTTTATTGTGGTGACAAGGTTTAGGTCCCTAGAGCGTGTAGCTCAGAGGGGTTGGGATTTCTTTACGTGGAGCATGTCCAACAGCTCTGGATTTGACATAGCTTTGTATGTTAGGCAGAGATCACCTCTGAGTAGGCGATATGCAACAGAGTAAAGATGGAGTTTTTTGAGACGGTCTACGTAGGGCATCTGTTTAAGGCCAGTAATCCTCTTTGTGAGGTATTTCTGCAGCCTTTCCAGTTGTTGTAGATGTCTTGTGAGGTACATGCCAATAGGGGCATTGTACTCTATAATGGGTCTAATGAGTGATGAGTAGAGGGGAACAATGACCTCTTTTTTTCGGGATGAGAAACCTTTTGTGATGAGGTGTGCCGCATAGAAGGATTTCCTGACTACTGTGATGATGTGATTATCAAAGGAGAGACTACTGTCCACCTGTGTCCCAAGGTCTCTTACCACACTTTTGGTGTTAAGTATACCACCGCCTATGTTGTAGTTCATGGGTACAGAGTTTTTACCAAAGGAGATGACAATGCACATTTTGGCATTGAGCTTGAGGCCATGGCTTTGACACCAGGCATCTGTCTCAGTGAGGCCCTTTTGTAGGATGTCCACATCATTAAGAGTTTCGATTATGGCTCCTAGTTTGCAGGCATCTGTGAACTTCGTTAGCCAAAGACCTTCTGTGTTAGCCTGTACTTCAGAGAAGTAGTTACCAAACAGGGGAGGACCCAGGACTGAACCCTGTGGTACTCCACTTGTCACTGGTCTGAAGTCAGATTTGGAATCTGCTACTTTCACAATGTGGGTTCTGTCAGTGAGCCAGTTGGCAACCCATCTTGTGACATAGGGATTTATACCTAGTTTAGTGAGTTTATCTATAATTCCAGAGTGGGGGATGGTGTCAAAAGCCTTGGCAAGATCTAGCTAGGCTGTGTGAAACACCTTACCCTTGTCTATGGCTTTGGTGACTGCTTAAAAGAAGTCTATCAGGTTTAGGAGACATGATCTGCCTTTTACAAACCCGAACTGGGTGGGGTCCAGAGTTTGGAGATTACCAATGTCTTTGTTTATAAGTTCTATGATGATACGTTCCATGGCCTTGCAGACCAGGCTTGTCAGGCTAATCGGGCGGTAGTTCCCGGGGTCCATGGTGGCTCCCCCCTTGTGAAGTGGGATAACCGTCGCTGTGCATCAATCAGCAGGCACAAAGCCTGAGGTGAGGCTATGATTGAACATGGAACTTAGGTGGGGTGCCAGTTTGTTCTGTAGTTCATGTAGAACACAGCCTGGGATGTTGTCTGGTCCCATGGATGCTGTGTTCTTGGCTTTGGAGAGTGTGGTTTTTACCTGTGCAGCTGTGATTACAGCAACTTTGCATTCTTCCAGTATAGAGA
Source organism: Protopterus annectens (assembly GCF_019279795.1). NCBI lineage: Eukaryota > Metazoa > Chordata > Ceratodontiformes > Protopteridae > Protopterus > Protopterus annectens. Next base: position 784,787,272 of record NC_056751.1, on the reverse strand, counting down.
TGGGCTCTTTAGGGGGTGAGAGGTGGGTAAAGTTAGCACTGAACCTATCTGCCAGGATGTTGGCAATGTCAGTTGGGTCTGTATATTTAGTGCCATTGTGCTGTAACTCAGAGCAGATCTGAGTGTTGCTATTGAGATTCTTGACATAGCTATAGAATGCTTTGTGGTTGTCTTTAGAATCAGTGGTGATTTTGTTTCCGTAACTAACTTTGGAGGATTTTATCAGGGATCGCAGATTCTTACTGAGGCTGACCAGGGAGCTCCTCCACTCATGGGACTTTACTCTCTTTTGCAACAGTTTCTTCTTTCTGTTGTACAGTTTGTTTATGGCAGGGGGCCACCAGATTGGCTTCCTTTTTTTGAGGATAGCGTCTTGGTTCTGTTTGGGATAGCATGATCCATGCACTCATGTAAGTGCTTATAAAGTGCAATTGTGTAGGATTCAGTAATCGTAACTGTATTGTCCATCTGCAGGGGTGTCATGAAGTTCACCACTTCTGTCTTAAGAAGCATGAAGTTGGCTTTGGAGAAATTTTTTACCATGGTTTCCTTAATGGGGGGTGGGGGCAGGATGTGGATATCTAGGGTAATTAGCTTATGGTCGGATTGGACTAATGAGGCGTTGACCTCAGGTGTGGAACACCGGTCACTCATGTTGGTAATGACTAGATCTAGGATATTGTTGCCCCTGGTGGGGGTATGGATAAGTTGATCCAGGGCATTGGAGTTTAAGAATTCCAGAAAGCGTTGAGCGAAGGAGTTGGTACATGAGTAGTTTTCCCAGTTAATGGTGGGGTAGTTGAAATCGCCCATTATTAGGGTGTTTGGTTGAACCCTAATATTTTCCAGTACATCAAGAAAAGAGGAGTGGGAATCCTGGGGCATGGTGGGTGATTTTTAGCAAGCTACAATTTGAATTGCAGTTTTGCCCAGAGTTAGTTGCACTTGGATAACTTCGGCTGCATTATGCTGAGCAACTAGCTTGAAGGTGTTTTTATTTTGATAATATGTTATATAGACAGAAACAGGGCACAGCAATGGGGGCAGCTTTTGCCCCCATGTATGCGAACCTTTTATGTCTTTTTTTGAGAAAAGGTTTTTATTTAATTTGGATTTTATGAAGAAATATGTAGCTTTTTATTTTCGTTTTATAGACAATTTAATATTCATATGTGAAGGGGGTGAAGAGGAAGTAGACAACTTTATATCAGATATGCATAGGAACCCTTTCAATCTAGCATTCGATGGACTTCAGAAAGGGAATAGGGTGGTGTATTTAGACCTTATTTTGGAAGGCCTGAAAAATGGGAACATCTCGTCCAATATTCATAGGAAATTTGTGGACAGTAACCAATATTTACATGCCTCAAGTTGTCATCCCCCCCATGTGTTGGGAGCTTTACCTTATGGTGAACTAGTACGTGTTTCTAGGCTGTGTAGTGAGAAGAACGAGTTAATAAAGGAGATGGAAAGGACAGATTATATGTTCTTACAAAGAGGTTATGAACCAGCCATTTTGAAACAGGCCCAAATTAGAATAAGGAATGAAATAGGTATGGATAGGGATGAAAACAGATATAGAGGAAAGAATAAGCATCAAATTAGAAGAGCTGATGAACAAAATAAAGAAAAAGGAGATGCGATTTGTTACGTATCTGCGTATAACGTAAAAAGTGCGGAAGTGAAAGTTCTGATAGAGTACTATTGGAAATATTTGTTAGAAGACAGAGTTTTGGCAAATATTCTTCATAATAAACCATTTTTTTCTTATAAAAGGGGCAGGAACTTGAAGGATATGGTTGTTCATGGGAAATTTCATATGCCAAAAATAGATATGCCAAGGATAAGTTTAAGTCGGGGCACAGTATGCTGCAATAGATGCAATATTTGTACAAATATTGTTAATACATTTAATAGTATAAATGGGATTAAATTTGAACCTAGAGACACATATACGTGCAGAAGTAAAGGGGTAATATATGCACTTAAATGTCCATGTGGACTTTGTTATATAGGGGAAACCAAGAGAGAATTTCGTGTCAGATTCATGGAACATGTTAGAGATGTTAAAAACAAGAGAGAAGATAAAATTATTGCCTTACACTTTAGGATGTTTCACAACAGTGATGTGACTTTGCTACAGGGTACTGTTTTAGAAACTGTGAAATGTTTAGGCAATGATGAAAATGTATTAAAACAAAAGTTATTATATAAAGAGAGCATTTTTACCGGTTTAAACAATGAGTTAAATTGGAAATGTTTGCTTTAAGATAGAAATTCATTGTTTAATTACTGGGTGTGTGATGTTAATTGAATGTTTTTTATATATAAGAGTACATGCTTTGTATTTTTTTATTGTTTGATATTCCTTGAAGGTGGAAACATTGAAGCGCTAGAAAATAAAAAAATTTTGTTTTACTTGGTTGCCTTCTTTGTAAATCACAGTCGGTGGTTTCTTTGGGTCAGAGCTGTATTTTGGATTTTGTGAAGGAGAGGAGAGTTCATTGTCTATAGCTTGAAGGTGTGGTTATCCTTAATGAATATGGACACAGCTCCACCTTTGGTGTTCCGGTCCAGGTTACATGGCCAAAAAGTGTGGTATGAGTTATAGCCTGGTAGTGCAGGGGTGCTTTCTGGAGCCTTGAACCAGGTCTCAGTCACTGCACAGATATCGATGTTCTCCATTTTAAGGAGTGCCTCGAGTGAATGCATTTTGAGATTTAGACTTCTAGCATTGAGTAGCTTTACATATAAGACTAGTGAGACTTATGGGTGTCTAGTTTCCAGGGTCTGTAGATGGCCCACCTTTGTGCAAAGGGATGACTGTTGCCTTTCTCCATTCATGAGGCATGAGACCTGTTTGGAACCTACAGTTAAATAGTAATTCCAGAGGCGCTGATAGGTCATATTTCATGCTATTTAGAAGGCATCCTGGGATATTGTCTGGGCCCATTGATGTAGTGCTCTTGGTCTTAGAGAGCATTAATGACCTGTTCCAAATGATAGTAGGGGGAGTTATATTTGATGATATTTCCTGAGAGACAGTTGAGGGGGAGAGAGGAGTAAAGCTGGAGCTGAATTTATCAGCCGGGAGTTTGCTATATTTTCTGGCTCAGTATAGGTGGCTCCACTTACAATAAGCTCTGCACACAACTGTGTATTGCCTTTGAGGTTGCGGGCATAGCTAAAGAATGCTTTGTGGCTGACCTCAAATTTGGCTTTGTAGACTTTATTTGTCCACTGAGTTGTTTGTTTAGTTTAATGAGTGTTTTATCCTGCTGGTGCAGCACCTCCTAATTTTTGCCATGATTTTATGCTTTCTGTTGTATAGCTGATTGATTTTGTGATTCCACCAGGGGGGCTTGTTTTTTGAGTTAGTACTGTCCTTCTTCCTGGTGGGTACAGCTGCCTCTATGCAACTATTAACATGCTTGCACAGGGTTTCTGTGAACAGGTCTGCATAGGCACAAGTGTTCTCAGGGTTTATCTGGGTTTGAAATTTTGCCAGGTTCTCACTTAATAACAGGAGGTTAGCCTTAGAATAGTTCCTGAATATTCCAGGTTTAGCTGGGGGTCCAGGTTTTATTTTTACATCAAAGGAGACCATTTTGTGGTATGACCTTACCAGGAAAGGCATTACAGTAGGGGGTGTGCAGCAGTCTCCCATATTAGTGAGGACCAGATCCAGTATGGTTGCACCCCTGGTTGGTGTATTGACAATCTGGTCCAGGGAGTTTGTGTTTACAAAATCCAGGAATGTCTGTGCATGCACATCTGGTGTCTTATAGGATTCCCAGTTAATAGTGGGGTAATTAAAGTCACCCATGAATATGGTATTGGGTTGGATGGTTAGTGTTTCTAATAAGTTTAAATACATGATATGGGTTTCCTGGGACATGGAGGGGGACCAATAGCTTGCAAGAAAGTGGTATTGGATTTTGCCTACGGTGATATGAACATGGTCTAGTGTTCTAGTGCATTGTCTTGTTTAACCAACCTTGAGGTATATTTATTTTTGATGTAAATAGAGACACCTCTACATTTAGTCCCTGCCTATGAAGTAGCTGGCCTTAATGTGTGGAAAGCATTATAACCTTCCACTGTTGGTGTGGTCTCCATGGCTTTAAACCATGTTTCAGTGACTGCACAGGCATCAGCATTCTCTAGGGTAAAGAGAGCTTCTAGGGAGTGGAGTTTTTTTGTTTAGACTCCTAGCATTGAGCAGTAATACCTTTAGATTTTCTTGGTGTTGATTTGTTACGTCAGAAGTACTTTCAGTTTGGTATTGCCTAAAAAGGTGCTATGGGGGAAGACAGTGTTTTAGGTAATATTTGAGAAGCTTGAGGGGAGAGGTGCAGACCATCCCTGGCAAAGCAACATGGTCTGTTGACCATCTCCTTCGATGCTGACAAATATTGCACCCCCTTAGAATGACAGCAGAAACTAAGCAAATTATTGAAGTTAATCATCTTTTGTTCATATTGTGGCATCATCCTTGGAGAAAGTAAAATGCTGCTCAGTGCTAGGATCATACCAGCCTGAGACACATATTCCGAGAGCTACATGATGTCTCTCTTCATATAGTCTTGGGAGGTATGTCTCAGTTCATGTACTCCCACATGGACTATGACTGAGTCATATTGGTAATTGTGGTCCAATGACCTGAGTGTGAGTGTAATGTGACGGATCCTAGCCCCTGATAAGCAACTGACCGTAAATTTCTCCTTACTCAACCTGGTGAGAGGGACATCAGTGTGTCTTACGATGGAGTCTCCAATGACTAAAATATTTGATTGTGTGGTGACTTGCCTTATGGGCTTAGAGGTAGAGGCTCCATGAAATGTAGCTATATGTGTTGATGTAGGCATTGTTTTGAAAGAGCGCATTTGGGGCTGCTGAGGGTATTTATTATGTGTACTTCACCTTGGAGGTCTTTGTGGTTTAGGAAGGTTACATGTGTGTGCCTCAGCATATGTGGATCTATAAGTCTGCTTTGATTTGTGCATGATAGGTGCAGAATGTGTACTACTGACAACCTTATTGACATTAGGAGTACTTTTATGTGAGAGGTTTGCCTCCAGTGACATTGTGTAAATACATCTCTCACATACCATATCAGTTTGTTTGAGAATTAACTGGTCATCAGTAAACTTCTACATTGTCTCAAGATGCCCATATGCACCAAGCCAGTAACGGAGACAGTAGGAAAGTTCAAATCCATGGCAACAGACCCTTTTTTATTGATTAGACAGTTGGAGTGAGAATATCAGTCACTGTCAGGAGTATCTGGTTTGCAACTCTGTGGACAATGCTTGTCACTGCGAACTATTTGTCCTGTATGCAACTAGGTATTGGAGAAATTTCAGTTGTGCTTTTACAGGAAAGATGGCACTGAAGATGCCTGAGCCTGTGCAGAGCACTGACAAACATCTGAGGGTAAACTAATACATAGACCCTGAAAATTTAAGGATGAAGTATTTAGGCAGATATTCTGAAATTAGAAACCAATCAAGCAGTACTTACTGAAAAATAAAGAATTAGCTTGTCAAGAATGATGAAAAGAGGGGAATCACATGAATGGCTACTGCCTGGCTACTACTAGTGCTGGTCTCAGCACAGCTTCACTCTGTTGGGATACAATACTCCTTTGCTTCTTCTCTCACCAGAAGCAAAATGTTAGCACCAATCCCAAGAGGAGAAGCAGGCCATGGCCTGTTTGATGATCCACAGTGTTGTCCCAGATGATGCAAGGGTCTGCAGGCTTGTAGCCTTTTTCTGTTAGATGCCTCCAATAGCAACCAGACCATTCAGGTACGTTAAGCACAGACACTCACGTTCCAACCAGAAAGAGTCAGGAATCAATGCACTCTGCTCCTACTCTCACCAGGATCAGAATATAAGCACAGATTCCAAGCTGTCACCTATAAAGCAGTTATTACTCTTTCTGGTGATCAGCAGTCTCCAGGAAATAATGTAACTGCACTCCTTCTCTCACTAGGAGAAAACAGAAGCACTAATCCCAAGATGACTACTGAGAGGCAGAATGTGGGCTCTACAATAACTGGTGGTCTTGCAATAGATGTTTAAAGTTAAGATGAAAAATAAAATGGTTTATCCTAAACATTGCAGTGTATACTAAACCGTAAGATATGAAAGCGGCTAACTTAAGTTTTATCTGTCCAAAAAGTTAAGTTTTAGTGGAGAGCCACTATTTTTAATAGAGCAAGATAAATTGAAAGGGGGTGGGCACTTTTGTATTCTGGTACTATGGAATACAGTAGGATGGCCAATAAATTTAAATAGCTGAAGTGGAATGATTTCACAAAATGATAATCTTGTGCTTACTCACACCAGCCAGTAAGGAGAGAGGGAATGAGAATATCTGGTCAAATTAACATAAGGGGCAGGCAAATAGAAAGACAGTGGTGTTTAAGAACACAACAGAAACAGGGTGTGAGGGTAGAAAAAATCTGTCTGACTCACAAGAGACAGAGCTGTGGTCCTATTCAATTAAAAGCAGAATACAAGTAAAACACAGTGCAAAGAAAACAAATCACAGTATGCAGAATAGAAAAAGACAATAAAGTAATACAAAATACTAAAAATAAAAAGCAAACTAATCTTTCCCTCACAGCAAGCTGTGGCAGAGTCTGTGTGAGCCTTTCCAGTGACGTTCCAAAATGTTTTATTTTACCCCTTGAATAGAAGGTTTAGTTCCTAGCTCCACCCCCTCAATTCACAGATGATTAACCTTAACTGACCTCTTCTAACTTCTGTGTGACTCCTTAATTGACCTGTTCTAATTTCTGTCTGAACACAACAGTAACAGAGTGGAAAAAATTCTGTCTGACTCATAAGAGACAGAGCTGTGGTCTCTTTTCAAGTTTTAATATGCAGCTAAAAGCAGAATACAAGTAAAACACAGTGTGAATAAAACAAAATCAGAGTATAGAAAATAGAAAATGGAAAAAGTTATCTTTTAACTGTGGACCTTACACTGTGTGAATCGGTCATGTAATGTACTAGGTAGATGGCCTTGGCTATAAAAATATTTGGGTCTCCTGAAGAAATTACTCCAGATTACAACAGCGTTTTCCTTCTTGCACAGAAAGTTATGATCCCTGCTTTGCAGTGAATGAATGGCTTAGGGTGAAATAGATAAGCTCTTCAGCTGTGGTTTTGATGTATTTTAATAGGCGTCCAAGAAGGCGGACAACTCACTTTGCATTATCCTTTAGAGGCAAAAGCCTTCACCGCCTCATAACTGGTACTAAGCTGGTATCCACACCTTCTTCCTTCTTGGTGTTGTAAAACAAATGCAAGTATATCCGCATTAAGGTAAAAAAAAAGAGTGATTTTGTTCAGCATCCCCTATGAAGTCACATCACAGGAGCCAAGTAAATCTAGTCACGTCTAAACAAAAGTCCATACTCTCACAAAGAAACAACTACCACAGGAGTCATTGATTTGAGTTACTGTTCCAACTTCTAATTAATTGGACACAGTAGCTGGAGTTTGGGAATTTGATAAAGAAAATAAGGATATATTAAACTTTCCTACACCAAACCATGCCATCCAGAAATTAGAAATCATGGAAAGCTCAGTGGTGAATAATGAAGAATGTAACACTGTGGACGCACAGACAGCTGGACAAGACATTCCCTAAGACATAATTACACCAGTCTTGTTCCTGGACTGTTTGCTTTCTGCTGCCAGTGCACAAACTTGAGAGCTTGGATAGGGAAGTGTCCCTCTGGATTTACCACTAATGTAACAGATGGCAACATGAAGAAGGAGGACAGATATCAATAATCTCTAGAAAGAGGGTGGTCATCTCAGGGACTCTATCCTTACAAATTATTTGAGTTAAACCAGCACCTATTTGGAATTGGGTATTTTCTTTACTTTATTTTTGTATCTTAGCCTTTATGAAGATCACTGCACATACAAACTAGGTCAGATCAAGCCCTAGTGAGCAGCCCTTTAGTGATATATAGATGATTTCTATCTCTTTGATACAGAATAACTGTTGCAGTTCATTTCAGTGTAGCCCATCTTCTTCAGGACGTTCATGAGGGAGAGCAGCATTAGCAAGAGGAGAGTAATGCTGGTGGAACTGAATTCATCATCAGGTCTTGGTCTGTACCTTCATGTGCTAGACCTTGTTTTTACAAAGGTTCACCAAGTCAACACCAATATATAGACTGCATTTTATATATCATGAAGCAGGGTAAGTCAAAAATAAAAAAAGAAGACTGGATACACAGGTTCTGAGTTAAAATGAGCTCACTTCTGGTGTGTGCACTGGTGCCAGGACTGGAAAACAAAAGCAGTGTAGAATCCTCAAAATATGGAAACATTCCTGCTATGGGGCTAAGCCAGGCTGAGGGTAAGGGTGGCCCCCTGCACTAGAAGGAAAAAGTAGTACACAAAAAAAGAAAGCAAAAAAAGATAGGTTAGCAAAATACACGAGAAAATAAAGTGGACTGTTGAAGCAAAAAGAGATTATGTGTTGTTACTATTGTGTAAGAAATCCACAATCTCTACACAGAGGATCTACAGCCAAAATAATAAAGCAATAAGAGGAAAGAAAAATACTTGCAGAATAAAACTGATAAAAGCTACAGAAAATAATTCAAGATCCCTAATACGACATGTCACATCAAAACATTACATAGATGAGGAACAGTGGGCCATCTGGAAAACGAAGTGATACAAGATAAAAAAAAAAAACAGAGATTATCAAGAGTTATGCAAAAGAAACACAGACATGGGAAAAAAGACATTTGACAAGGCGTGATGTTTATACAGAGAAGAAACTCATGCAAAATAATATGAAAAATGTAACTCCAAAGATATCTGAAAAGCAATACAAGCAAAAACACTTGGATTTGACAAATTTTACAAAAAAAAATCACAAAGGTGAAAGTAATCGGTAAAAAGAAGTTTAGTGAAGCAGAAATAAAAGAATAGGAGTCAAAGTGATAAACCAACTGTGCAGTAAACCAACTAGCATAGAAACTCTGACCAAAGCAAACACCATCCTAGTCACCAAAATTAATAAAATCATTCCTCTTTAAGAGAGAACATGTAAGTCATCCTAAGAGCAATAGAAATGATATATTAGATTTAGTGTAGACTGAGTTTATAGCCATCTGAAAAAACAATCATGGCTATAAAAAAGGTAATAAAAGAAAGTCTTATGAAAAAAAGATCACCAATTGTTAAAACAAGCATAACAGAGAGTTGCAAAAAGGGGCAAAAATCTAAGTATGGCATGGACAGATGACAAAAAGGCTTGCAAGAGTATGCCACATTCATGGATTATGGAATACATGTATAGAATATGTTCTTCTTTGATCAGTTACATTGCAATAACTATGAAGCATGGCAAATCATTTTAAAGCTGAGACATGATAAAGGGCAAAGTAGTACCCAGATATAAAAATTCAAAGGTGCATACTCCAGGCTAATTCTTTGTCATCACCACTGTTTTGTTTTTCCCTTACATATTAAGCTGTTTATGTAACAGTACAGCCTATGATTACAGTTTACTGGTCGGAAACCAAAGGCATCTCATTTAATTTTTGTGAATGGTTTAAAACTGTATAGCTCATGTGATAATCATCTCAAAGCAAAACTTCAATGGTTGATACTTTCACAGATGATGTAGTAATGAGATTTGGCCTTGGTAAATATGAAAAAGCAGCATTTATATCAGGAAAGCTGCAACGCCAATAAAATCCCAGTGATATAATGGCACTTGAACAGGAGGGAGGGTATAAATATTTGGAAGTAGATGAATGATCTGCAATACAACATGTGCAAATGAGAACAAAGCTTAGTAAGGAATACTTCAGAAGACTGAAGCTTATAATGAAAACTGCACTGACATCTAGGAATAATGTTCAAACTGTAAACCAGCTTGCTATTCTCATACTAACTTACAACTTTGGTATAAGTGACTGGTCCCAAACAGCACTGAATCAGGTAAGAAATCAAGGAAAAATACTTCATGCTTATAAAGTGATACATAAAAATAATCTATCATTTATATATCCTTTGTTTTGCAGGAGGTAGGGTCCTCTTCAAAACTGGCAATATATATAGATCTGCAACGGTAGGACTGTATACATATTTCTTGACATCTTCAAATCCAAATGCAATGAAACTTCTAAAGCATGAAGATAAGAAATCTATGATGATATCATTGATTAGATTCGCTTTTGGATAGAAGTTGGAATGGAAATCAGACTAGAAGTCGACATTAATGAGGCAGCAACTGAAGTGTCAACTATCAACAGGCTCAAAAGAAAAAGAAAGAGGAGTGGAAAGATGACAGTTGTAGTGGTGTGTATAGGGAACATATAGAGACCACTTGGAACAGCAATGTGTTGGTCAATATTTGATGCACGGATGGGTAAAGAGAAGTTGATACAAACAAAATATAAAAGGCTAATAATGGAGGATCGGGACAGCAGTCTATGCATACAATGGCTTACAAAGGCTAAACAAAAAAGGAAGTGAAATGCTGGTTTTGTAATACAGAGCTGAGAACAATTGCAAATCTCATTGCTGGCTGTGATATACTCATGGCTGAGGGTTTGTGTACTGAAAGACATAGTAGAGTGGCAAGAGTTTGCTGCACGGGGGATTGTACAAACACTAGACTATACAAGTAGCAGAGAAGTACTGGAAACATGAACCACAAAGCATTACTGCAAATGATGACGTTCAAAGAAAAAAAGACACAAGTAGCATTAATAGCTACACCCAGTGATTATAGCGTCCTATGTACTGAGAGACACAAAGGCATAAAATACCAGGATTTGCAAAGAGAAACTTGAGCATTGTGGGTAACGTAGTCAGACAGCCCCAATAGTAATGAGAGAAACAGTGAGAGACAAAAAATGTCAAGAACGTAAATTCGCTAACAATGTGGGTAACTCCATATGGATCGGACAAGTAGATAACTCTAGGTACAGTGTGACTGCAGAAATGAGCACTCATGGCAAATATCAAAAAGTGAAACAAGACTAACGTCATGAACTGAAAAATGGAGTCCATTCCTGTCATGGTATTAGAAACCTAAACCATTAGAAGAAATTCAAAAGGGGGGTGATAAATTATTATACTGTAGTATGTCAAAAAAAAGGGTAAACGAGTATAGAAACACCTCAAACCAGAAGATAATATCCACGTAAACGTACTTTAATGAAACTCCGTTTTCGCCTCTACTAACGTAGAAGCTTCATCAGACAAGTAAAAAAGCGCCAAGTGAACTCATTTTAAAAATTTTTAGCCAGGTGACATGATGTCATTTCCTTGGCAACATACACAAATAATTAATGATTTATATGAAGAACAATTATTTGTATGTTTATACAAATTACTTGCAGCCAAATTAAAATATTATCCAAAGTTCTAAAACTAAATTGCCAAACATATGTATATAAAAAAATATTTAAAAAAATATTTGTATTACAACCCTAAAGTTGGAATATTTAAAATAAAATATTTGAAAACATCCTAATAACCATACAATCATGAAGTGTAAAAGAAGATGGTATTAAAGTGTTGTTTAAACATCATACCTAATTACACATTACTAAGAAGGTAGGAGTTTAATATCACACAGCACTTACACATAAAAAAACACACATTACTACCTCAGGTAACTTTTGTATTTTAAAATAACAGAAATATTACAGGCTTCGTTCAGCCCTGGAACAGAGAAGGCATCTAATAGAAGTTGCCATTCCAGTTCTCTTATTTCAAGTAAAAGGGATTGAGGACCCCCCCCCCTGATGCCCACTCTGACAAGGTCAATGCCCATAAAATGGAAACTATGTCCAGCATGATTTAAAATGTGTTTCGAAAGGGCATTGTCGCTCTTTTTGTTCTTAATAGCATAATTATGCTGGTAAATACGGTCCCGTAATCTACGGTCCGTTTTACCAACATAAAATGCTTGGCAACAGTCGCACAGGGCGACGTAAATCACTGATTTAGTTAAGCAACTAATTTTATGTTTTATAATATACTTCTTGCCTTTAATAATAAATGAACCCTCAACTTTTAAGAGACTACACCAATTACAAGAGCCACAAGTAAATGTCCCAGTTTGTCTAGATAAAGGCTGCAAAGGTTCCACAGTCTGTAGGAGTTCTTTTAGGTTACTACCCCTCCTAAACACAAAGGAAGGATATAGGCCCAGAATGTTTGATAAAAAGGCACTATTTTGGATAAAGTGCCAGTTTTTCTTAACAATAGAACATATGTCATTAACATGTTTATTATGAGTGATGATCAAACTTGTCTTATAGTCACAATTAGGTGCTTGATGCATTGACAAGGGGCCAACAATGTCATGTTGGACAGATTCAGGTTCTAAAGGAAGAGGAGAACCAAGCAAAGGCCCTAAGATGGCAGTAGTAATCTGTTTACTATTCTGAAGAATAGGTTGATAAAACCCATTATCTCTTTTCAGAGAGACTTCCTCAATTAAATTATCTATTAACTCCATGGGGTAACCCCTGTTAATATAATAACCCCTGCCCTAAGATGGCAGTAGTAATCTGTTTACTATTCTGAAGAATAGGTTGATAAAACCCATTATCTCTTTTCAGAGAGACTTCCTCAATTAAATTATCTATTAACTCCATGGGGTAACCCCTGTTAATATAATAACCCCTGCCCTAAGATGGCAGTAGTAATCTGTTTACTATTCTGAAGAATAGGTTGATAAAACCCATTATCTCTTTTCAGAGAGACTTCCTCAATTAAATTATCTATTAACTCCATGGGGTAACCCCTGTTAATATAATAACCCCTGCCCTAAGATGGCAGTAGTAATCTGTTTACTATTCTGAAGAATAGGTTGATAAAACCCATTATGTCTTTTCAGAGAGACTTCCTCAATTAAATTATCTATTAACTCCATGGGGTAACCCCTGTAACTATTTTTTTATATACATATGTTTGGCAATTTAGTTTTAGAACTTTGGATAATATTTTAATTTGGCTGCAAGTAATTTGTATAAATATACAAATAATTGTTCTTCATATAAATCATTAATTATTTGTGTATGTTGCCAAGGAAATGACATCATGTCACCTGGCTAAAAGTTTTTAAATTGAGTTCACTTGGCGCTTTTTTACTTGTCTGATGAAGCTTCTACGTTAGTAGAGGCGAAAACGGAGTTTCATTAAAGTACGTTTACGTGGATATTATCTTCTGGTTTGAGGTGTTTCTATACTCGTTTACCCATTTTTTGGATACTAGTTTCTGTTTTTTGTTTATTTTACCGGTATGTCTGTTAGTGGTACAACGAGTCCTAGAACACCTGTTCTGTTTGGGTCCGGTAATATTCCTCCTACGGAAGACCCGAAGAGCACAGACGCGCTTTTGCTTTTGCTCACTCAGCGTCTTGAGGTGCTAAATTCCCGTTTTGACAGGATAGAATTCAATGAAGCGTCAGCATCACGGAACCTTAACTCCAGTCAACTGGCTTCCAACCAAAATGGCTTTGCGAGTGGACTTTCCGATATTATCCAACCAGGGCAACCCCAGCGACCTTCTTTAATAACTGAGAACATTACTGCAGAACAAATACATTCTGCTGTAACGAGTGGTGCGGTAGTATGTTCAGAGGACCGTAACAACCATGGTCAACAACCTGATAATGGCGCTTGGCTTTCAGGGCAGAATATTGGCTCCAATGGTTTGAATAGGAATCCTAACAACAATTCTGAGCTTATTGGTGTGCCTATTTTTTCTGAATGGGCTGGGAATCTTGAGGCCCTTGATTTCGGGGCTTATCCTTTATTGGGCTCACCGGCTACAGGAGAAGATGTCTCAGGTAACTGTGCAGACAATATTGCAGTGAATCTTAAAGCTCTTGATGATAAAATGTTAAAAATAAAGAGACTTCAATTAGAGGTCTCTTACTTTAAACAGTGTCTAAAAGAAAAAATTGTGCCTAAGGGCTTAAGAAGCTCATTTGTTCCTACTGGGCTTTTTCAAAATTCTTTGTTCACTGATGATCTTACTAGCCTTTTTAATAAACAAGGCATGGAATTGTTAGACTTAATGGTAAGACACTACTCTAATTACATCGCGGCTCTCTTGGTGGAAACTAGTGAGCTAGATGATAAAATTAAAACTGACATCAACTTTACACGATATAAATATGACTATAATCGCATATTTCAGAGTATCGACGCACTGTTAGTTAAACTTAAGTCTAACAAAACAAAAAAACTTTCTAGAGACAGGCAAGCTTATGCCAATTGCTCTGCTTACCCTAATCTTTACAGGAATATTAATAAAGCGAGCAAACCACTTGAGGCTCACAACAAAAGTGTCAACAATCGAGGTGCAACACCTTGTGAGGTTGCCCCAGCACAAGGTGACCACGAGTTTGATGATGGGGACGAAGGTCCCTCCACTCAGGAACCAAGGAGGAGTAGCAGAATTAGGTCTAATTACGACAACCAAGGCAATCGTCCAAATTATAGAGGCCAACAGAAGCCTTTTTTAGGGCGCAAGAACTACCAGCGACAGAACAACAAGAACAGCTACAAATAGAGACTATGAACAGTCTTTTTGGTGCTAGTCCTGTCACTTCTCCTAAACCAACTATTTTGACTAATACTAAGGGAGATTTTAAAGTGTATAACTTCTCCCAAGTTAATATTGAAAGTGACTTGATTGATTTGTTGGCGTTTGGTCTTTCGTTTGTCCCTGACCAGAAACTGCACCTGCCTAAATTATTGATTGACTTCAAAAGTTTTGTTCGCAGCTTAAATCTTAAAGTCTTATTTAATGGTGAAACATCAGGTGAAAGGCCTTTATTTAAGTTGTTGAGTGTTTTTAACCCTCCTTTGCATCCCATTTTGAACATTTTTGAGAATGTCTGTGAATTGGATTTAAGACAATTTTTTGAAAATGTTAAATGGTTTGATCATCAGAGCAACACCTCACATGATCAGATGTTAGCCTTAAAAAATATGTGTAAGCTCCCTGTTAGGGTTATTAAACCAGACAAGGGTGGGGGTTTAGTCATCTTAGATAAGGATGACTATACAGAAAGGATGTTAATTGTCCTGAACTCTCCCGCCTATGAGATTTCATCCTTGAATGAGATGACAGGGCAATACAACAGGATTAAAGGGTATTTTAGGGATTTGTTTATTGAAGGTAGGATTGACATCGATACTTTCAATTTTATTAACATTTCTTTCCCAAGGGTCCCAGTTATGTTTGGGATCCCTAAAATCCATAAAAACCTGGGTGATCCACCTATGCGTGCCCTAGTGGACGGGAGATGTTCCATCACCCACCCTTGTGCAAGAGTTGTGGACTCTATCATCTCCAAATACCTTGGTTTGATACCTCAAATCTGTAAAGACTCTTGGTCTTTTTTGAAGTCCATTGACGACATTCCATTTGATCCGTCTCTTAATTTTTTAACTATTGATGTGGTCGATCTTTACACCTCTATCCCTCACCAAGAGGCGGTCGAATGGGTTGAGTTAATGCTTCTGAGTTTAAAGGCTCCTAAAGATGAGATCGCTGTTGTCACACTTCTCTTGGACATCATATTGTCCTCTAACTTTTTCATCTTTAACAATTGTTATTATTTACAGAAAAGAGGCATCGCCATGGGTTCCCCCTGTGGCGGTAGCGTGTCAAACTTAGTTGTTGCCTACTGGGAGAACACCTTTCTCCTAAATAACCCTAAGTTTAAAAATGTCATCAAGTTTTACACACGCTTTTTAGATGATGTATTTTTACTAATTTTGGGAGGAGAAGACGTTTGTGTAGACTTGATTGATTACATGAACGCCTCGTCTACATTTCTAAAATTCACTCAAATTTTCGGTCAATGAAATTGACTATCTTGATGTTAAACTGACTAAAGACTTGGATAATAATGTATTTCTGTCCACGATTTTTAGGAAGCAAACTTATTGTAACAGCTTTTTGCATTTTTCCAGTAACCATCCTTGGAAACAAAAGAAATCAATAGTCAAAGGGCAATTGGTTAGAGCTGTACGTATGTGCAGCACAAGCGTGGCTTTTGAACATGAGTGTTCCATCTTGAAAGACATGTTTCTTAACAGGGGTTACCCCATGGAGTTAATAGATAATTTAATTGAGGAAGTCTCTCTGAAAAGAGATAATGGGTTTTATCAACCTATTCTTCAGAATAGTAAACAGATTACTACTGGCATCTTAGGGCTAATAGATAATTTAATTGAGGAAGTCTCTCTGAAAAGAGATAATGGGTTTTATCAACCTATTCTTCAGAATAGTAAACAGATTACTACTGCCATCTTAGGGCAGGGGTTATTATATTAACAGGGGTTGTTAATAGATAATTTAATTGAGGAAGTCTCTCTGAAAAGAGATAATGGGTTTTATCAACCTATTCTTCAGAATAGTAAACAGATTACTACTGGCATCTTAGGGCCTTTGCTTGGTTCTCCTCTTCCTTTAGAACCTGAATCTGTCCAACATGACATTGTTGGTCCCTTGTCAATGCATCAAGCACCTAATTGTGACTATAAGACGAGTTTGATCATCACTCATAATAAACATGTTAATGACATATGTTCTATTGTTAAGAAAAACTGGCACTTTATCCAAAATAGTGCCTTTTTATCAAACATTCTGGGCCTATATCCTTCCTTTGTGTTTAGGAGGGGTAGTAACCTAAAAGAACTCCTACAGACTGTGGAACCTTTGCAGCCTTTATCTAGACAAACTGGGACATTTACTTGTGGCTCTTGTAATTGGTGTAGTCTCTTAAAAGTTGGGGGTTCATTTATTATTAAAGGCAAGAAGTATATTATAAAACATAAAATTAGTTGCTTAACTAAATCAGTGATTTACGTCGCCCTGTGCGACTGTTGCCAAGCATTTTATGTTGGTAAAACGGACCGTAGATTACGGGACCGTATTTACCAGCATAATTATGCTATTAAGAACAAAAAGAGTGACAATGCCCTTTCGAAACACATTTTAAATCATGCTGGACATAGTTTCCATTTTATGGGCATTGACCTTGTCAGAGTGGGCATCAGGGGGGGGTCCTCAGTCCCTTTTACTTGAAATAAGAGAACTGGAATGGCAACTTCTATTAGATGCCTTCTCTGTTCCAGGGCTGAACAAAGCCTGTAATATTTCTGTTATTTTAAAATACAAAAGTTACCTGAGGTAGTAATGTGTTTTTTATGTGTAAATGCTGTGTGATATTAAACTCCTACCTTCTTAGTAATGTGTAATTAGGGATGATATTTAAACAACACTTTAATACCATCTTCTTTCACACTTCATGACTGTATGGTTGTTAGGATGTTTTTAAATATTTTATTTTATTTTAAATATTTCAACTTTAGGGTTGTAATACAAATATTTTTTTATATACATATGTTTGGCAATTTAGTTTTAGAACTTTGGATAATATTTTAATTTGGCTGCAAGTAACTTGTATAAACATACAAATAATTGTTCTTCATATAAATCATTAATTATTTGTGTATGTTGCCAAGGAAATGACATCATGTCACCTGGCTAAAAGTTTTTAAATTTAGTTCACTTGGCGCTTTTTTACTTGTCTGATGAAGCTTCTACGTTAGTAGAGGCGAAAACGGAGTTTCATTAAAGTACGTTTACGTGGATATTATCTTCTGGTTTGAGGTGTTTCTATACTCGTTTACCCTTTTTTTTGGATACTAGTTTCTGTTTTTTGTTTATTATACTGTAGTATGTGGAAACCTTTATTCTTTCTATATCATGATGCAGTTATCAATTTGCAGTGTGTTGACATACTGAATTACAACTCTGTGATACAAACATTTTAAGTGCAATGCTACATAAAGTAAGGTACATACTTGTGGTCACAGATATATCAACCATCATTTATTCTATTTGTTAGAAAGCTGGTCACCATGTACCACTACACTCTAAGGTGCTATCTGTTTCTTTAAGTAGAACCTTATGGGCCTCTTTGCCTGTGCCAAACAGTACATAGATCCTCAAATTGTTATGAGAAATCATGCTTTACATATTTTGATATGATTAACTGCAATGAACATATATAGATGATCATATTACTGCAGATATAGTGATATCTACATAAATCTGACCATCGTTCATCCCTTAAGAACATCACGTTTGGGCTTCTGCCCATTTAGGTTGCCTTCTCAAACATGATTATAGGTGAAAGGCTGGGTTATCTAACTCATCTTGCTTCTCTCTAGGAATGTGCTCTTGCTGCCACAGTGGGAGTGGACCTTTTACCAGGATATGCATGGTGTCTGCCCAGTTCTGATGGTGAAAGATATCATAAATGCTCACAGTCTCAACCAGGTTGTACATCCTACAGTTCTTCACATTTGGCGTGGTGTTTTGTGTCCCATCACTGTACCCATATATTTACACTGTCATTGCCAACACTGTCTTATATAGGTATCTGAAGACAGACAAGCTTACTGATGTGTGCCTGATTAGCTAGTTAAGTTAGTTCATGTTATTTATTCATAATTGATTCTATGCTCTTTTTGCAAATAGTTGTATAACATCAGTCAATAGTTTAGTATTTAACATTTATAAATTTCTTATATTGTTTTTTTTTTGGTTACAAACCGGTGATAGCAAATAGCATTATCTTTCCAATGAGCCTTCAGAACCTTTTCAAACAAGGAAGAATTCCAGTTGCAGAATACTTTAAATTAATCAGACAATTAACTGGATAGTAGGGAATGTAAAGGTCATGGGGATACCTGTAAAGATAGCATGTGTTATATACCTAATATATCATGACTAATGGATTACAGTACCACCTCCCTAATAGAGGGTCTACTAAACCAGAATGAGAGGAAGCCTATCCAAGCAGCACCCTGTAAGCAACCATCTAGTGACAGTGAAGAGAAGGTCAGAGAAAGACAATGCCCCCTCAACATATGGAGGAGAAATGCCCACCACTGTAGGACCAATACACAAAGAGATCTGAAACTTGAGACAGAGTACTGTCACTGAATCACCAAATGCCACAGCAAAACCAGCATCCACACGTGTGCAATGGTACCATGAAGAACATTGAAACATTTATCTGTAGATGATGTTGTGATGTCCATATTCAGGCCCCAAACTGTTTCTGTATGTAGAATGCCAAAACCAGATGTCCTGTGACCCTGAAAAGACAACGTCATCCAGCAAAGGGGAAACAAGCTCTTCACATAAAATGGCAATCTGTGCGTAGGAGTAAGAAAGTCACATGTAAAAATAAGACAGCCATGTGACCACATCTATCTACAACCAAGGACAAATAATTACCCAATGGGAAGTTCCCCACAACAATCCTAAGGTGGACTTCACCCATGTAACAAACCGCACAAGGATTTTACTATCACAGGCCTTTGTCCACTGTGGCCAACCGTTATAAAGGCTCTGAAAACTAAGAAACATAAAAATATAATTGTGACAACGTCTTGAAACAAGGTTATAAACTTAGCCTAAGAAGAAACTAGCATTATTCTTTTTGCCAGATTAAGGAGGGATGTGACTCACAAAAATTCCTCAAAGAAATAAAGTTACTAAAGCCAAGAATTAAATGAAGACACCCATCTTGTTCTTAAAAAATGCAAATTAAAGAATGACACCCATATTCTGTTCTAGGAAGGAAGAAAAGGGGTTCACCTCATACCTGCCAAAACAAACAATAGCCATCACTGCTCTTAGAGGTAAAGAACCTGCACCTGCCCCAAAACCTCCATGGTACTGGCTCAATGGCTGTAGAGAAAAGGGGTACAAATGACTGATAGAACATGTGAAAACAAAGAGGCTGCACACCCACAGTTCTGCTGACATTTCAAAATATGGCTGACCTGACAGGAGTGGCCCATTGAGAGCACTTCACTAGGCTAACCTCATTTAAATTCCAACCTAGAGAGAGGTGAAAGGGAGAGAAAATACACAAGGGGTTTCAATCCACATTGAGAAGTACAGTTACAAAAGACACATGGTCTAGTACAGAGAACTGTAGCTGACCTCTTACTGGAAGAAAAATGGGGAAATTAAAAGAAGAAACCACCCCCACTGGTGAGGAGGGTGCCTGTTAAAAAGTCCATCATCTAGTGTCTGAAATGCATGGAAAAGGATTACTTTATTCTTGAAGGGTACATAACAGAGTACAGCAGATGTTCCCAGCCATACCACTGTGCACAGGCACATGTCATCAGCAGCAGCCATAGCTATAGCCCATAAAATGTAAGGCTGCCTGGAAACCACATCAACAGCCATAGGGAATGGAGGAGGTCTTTGTTAAGCTCAGAATCTGGGAGATCTTCATATTTTTCCAGTACCACCTCTGTCAGAAATTATTGTAACCCAAATATTTCCTAACCTTTACTTTTTGCTTTGTATTCTTTCACAGGGTGATGTCATCATCTGGAAAATGGTCTGGTATCATTATTACCCAAGTAACACCCAGCTTGGGGTATCATTATTATGCAGGTAACACCTAGCTTGCGGTATCATTATTATCCTGGTAACACTCACCTTGGAGTATTCTTATTACCCAGGTAACACCCAGCCTGGGGTATCATTATTACCCTGGTAACACCCAGTTTGGGGTATCATTATTACCCAGGTAACACCCAGCTTGGGGTATCATTATTACCCAGTTAACTTCCAACTTGCGGTACCATTATCACCCAGGTAACATTTTGCTTGGGGTATGATTATTACCCAGGTAACACCCAACTTGGGGTATCTTTATTATCCAGGTAACACCTTGTTTGGGGTATCATTATTACCCAGGTAACACCCAGCTTGGGGTATCATTATTATCCAGGTAATACCTATCGTGGAGTATCATTATTACCCAGGTAGCACCAAACTTGGGGTACCATTATTACCCAGGTAACATCCAGCTTGTAGTATTATTATTACGCAGGTGACAACCAGCTTTACCTCTCCATCCCTCAGGAGCATGTGATAAACTCCTTCATCCTTATGTCCTGCAGGAGTGTTAGTCCCCTCATCTCTCTTGAAGATGACTTAGATGTTGCCCTTAGCTAGAAGAAAATAAACCGGCTGAGATATTGCCCTGCCCAGATGATGGCAATGGCCATTCATGCAGTTTATTTTTCATTGTAACCATTTCAAACACCAAATCAACAACAGAGTAATATCATTTAGCAATAAATAACAATGAAGATCTCGAAATTAAAACTTATCAGTTTTTCATGTTAAACCATTCAAATGACATCAGCAAACAAAAGACTTGTGCCATCAGCATATCCAACTCTGTCATGGGTTAATGTCCTGTCCTTTTTTCAGCTCCCCTACCCCCAGGGAAAATGTGAGTGAGAACATGTATGTATGAATGGGGCTTTTACTATTAGATCTACCTCTTTCCCTGTACATGCCTACAGCACCTAAGGAGGTAGATTACAGTGGCCTTAGTGATGTAGGTCCCTGCCTCCATGAGCACTTAATTAAATGTCCCCCAACCTGACTTTATAGACAACATTGTGGGGTGATCACCACTCTCTCCAAATCATTTTCCCACTGAACACGTGTCCAGGCATGCAGCTCCATGCAATCTACCCTGCAGGACACAAGCGGACTGTCCTCATTCACTTCCTTCTCATTCTACCTGACAATGCCAGTGGAGGGACACTACTTGAATCCCTAGGTCATAGGCAGGGTTCCATCCCTTGGGACACTACTTGAATCCCTAGGTCATAGGCAGGATTCCATCCCTTGGGACACTACTTGAATCCCTAGGTCATAGGCAGGGTTCCATCCCTTGGGACACTACTTGAATTCCTAGGTCATAGGCAGGGTTCCATCCCTTGGGACACTACTTGAATCCCTAGGTCATAGGCAGGGTTCCATCCCTTGGGACACTACATGAATCCCTAGGTCATAGGCAGGGTTCCATCCCTTGGGACACTACTTGAATCCCTAGGTCATAGGCAGGGTTCCATCCCTTGGGACACTACGTGAATCCCTAGGTCATAGGCAGGGTTCCATCCCTTGGGACACTACTTGAATCCCTAGGTCATAGGCAGGATTCCATCCCTTGGGACACTACATGAATCCCTAGGTCATAGGCAGGATTCCATCCCTTGGGACACTACTTGAATCCCTAGGTCATAGGCAGGGTTCCATCCCTCTGTATCATGCAGCTCGATTTAGCAGATGCTGTTGCTGTCATGTCATTATAATTAATTACAGTGATGAAAGAACAGAATTTCAGACTGGCTCTCTACGCATTTCTTGCACAGTTCTGTATCTCATAGCAGAGGTCCAACAGTTTAACAAAGGCATATGCATGTTTCCTATGTTTTTCTTTGAAAGTTTGGGTGTCTTTCCTGACTGAAAAAGGTTGATGTACCTCATATAATAACTTTCTAGTCAACTATAGCCAAATGTACTTACATATTTCCAATAACTGTGTACCACGCATATATAAACATTTCGTTTGTAGTCTAACTTATTTATTTATTTATTTCAGTTTGATGCCCAGGGTGGTCCACTGGGCTCCAGAGTCCATTTTCAGTGGAGGCTCAGGGAGAAAAGCTCTAACAATACATAATAGACATTAGATTTTCAGATTAAGGTAACAATTCAGGATGCAGATACATAAGATAAGCAAAATACAGTTAATATAGAGGGTGTAGATACGTTATAAAATCAGAGACATGTACTGGCAAATTGGTAAAGCTCCTCATTACATAGCAGACATTAAAATTTCAGATTAAAGTTACGATTCAAGATTCAGACATGAACTGGTACATTGGTAAAGCTCCACATTACATAGTGAACATTAGATATTCAGATTAAAGTACCCTTCAAGATGCAGATACATAAGGTAAGCAAGTTACAGTTAATATTGAGGGTGCAGATACATTATAAAATCAAAGACATGAAGTGGTACATTGGTAACTTTGCATATAAGTCATATGTTGATAGGGAAAAAATTCCAATAGTTGTATAGAAAGTGTGTCTTGTTTGGGTAGTTATGGCAGAACAGGTACAAATGATAGGGAGAGGAGAACAGGGAGAGCAAACTAGATACAATGTATACAAAATGTAGACGTGATAACAGAACAGGGAGAGCAAACTAGATACAATGTATACAAAATGTAGACGCGATAACAGAACAGGGAGAGCAAACTAGATACAATGTATACAAAATGTACATGAGATAACAGAACAGAGAGAGCAAACTATATACAATGTATACAAAATGTAGACGCGATAACAGAACAGGGAGAGCAAACTAGATACAATGTATACAAAATGTACATGAGATAACGCTGAAGAGTGAGTCATTTCTGGAGGAGTTCAGTGATAGGCAAAGGGGAAGTAGGGAAAATATAATTTAGAATGGGGAGAGAAGAAAGCTAGGTGGGGAAGGTGCAATTGCACTTCCAGTTAGGGAAAAAGTAGGAATGAAGATGTGATGTGAAGTTGTCAATATTGTCAATAGTCCATAGAGAAGGAGGGAGAGAGTTCAATTTTTTGGCTAGGGAGAAGGACAGGAGATGCCATCCAGCAGGGTGGATTAGTTTGTAGACTGTGATAAGGTTTAGGTGGGAAGATCTAAGTGGCCTGTTAGGGATGTAAGGTTGTAGGATGTTGGGGAGAGCAGGGCATAGAGTAGGGTTAAATAATAGCCTATGGACAGTAGTAAGTTGGAGGTAGTCGAGATGGTTGGGAAGTTCTAGCCAGTTAAGTAAGTGGAGGGCAGAGCAATGGTGGGAGGAGTGTTTGGCTTTTATGGCAAATTTGGAGATTTTATTGTAACAACTTTCCATTTTGGAAGAGATGGAGGTGGATAGGTTAGCTAGTATAGGTGCACCATACAATAGAGAGAGGAGAAGGTAGGTAGTGGCAAGGGTTTGTCTAGTAGAAGGAATGAGATAGTGCATGTTTCTGTATAGTAGGCCGAGTATTTGATGTGTTTTCTTGATGTTTAGTTGAATTGCGAGTCAAATTTTAGGTGTTCATCTATGGTGACCCCAAGTCGTTTGGAATTGAGAATGATTTTTGTAGTAGAATTGTTGTGACTTCTAATTTGGAAATAATTTTTATCAAGTGGGGAGGATTTTGAGAGAGTGAAGAGTAGTATTTTGGATTTGTTAGCGTTTAGAGATAGATGGTTTTGCAACATCCAGTACTCAGTGGCAGAGAAAGTGGTTTGTGTGTATGATTGAAGTTCAGGGAGGTTGGTGGCACAGCAGATTAAAGTGGAGTCATCAACATATTGTACTATTTTTGTATTTGGGATGGCCGAGTGGAAATCATTGACAAAGATGTTAAACAGCATTGGGCCAAGAATAGATCCTTGGGGGAACTCCAGTAGGAGTGGGAAGGAAGTCTGAGGTGCCTTTCTTCCAATTTACAGCTTGAGATTTATCAGATAGGCAGCTAGAAAACCAGGACAGGGAATTGTGAGAAAGGTTTAGATTAGCAAGGTTGTTGAGAAGATGGGTATGGGAGATAGTGTCGAAAGCCTTGGAGAGGTCTAATAAAACTGTAGAAACTATTTTTCCGGAGTCACGGGCATGGTTGACTATATCTAAGAATGAGAGAAGAGCAGTAATAGTGCTATGGCTGGGGTGGAAGCCAAGTTGAGTTTGAGAGATTAGATGGCTTGTGGTTAGGAAAGGCATTAGTTGGGTGTGAACGCATTTTTCCAGTATTTTTGATATTGGGAAGAGGATGGCTATGGGGCGAAAGTTTGAGGTATTATTATTTTTACCACCTTTGTAGAGAGGATGTATAAAGGCAGCACACCAAAGCTTGGGGACATAAGATTCTTGTATGGATATGTTGATTAATATGCTAATGGGGAGGGTGATGCCATCTGCAGCATTTTTTAAGAATTTAGAGGGAATCTTATCTGGGGCATTGGAGCATGGTTTTAGCTTGCTGAAGATTTTTTTATGTAGGAGGTTGAAATTGGTTTAAGTTCAAAGGTAGGGGGTTGAGTTGAGAGGATGGGGTAGAGTGACTGACTTGTGAGGGTGGAGTATTTGGGAAGGACTTAGTTAGTTCAGCTATAGAGTTAATAAAGAAGGAGTTGAAGAAAGTGGCAATTTCTGGATCAGTCTTAGTAGTATCAGAGCAACGGTTGTTTTTGGTGCCTGGGTGAAGGAGTGAGTTGATGGAGTTCCAGAATAGTCTGGGGTTTTTGGAGTGGTTGGTTTGGAGTTTTATATAGTATAATTGTTTATCCTTGATTATATGTTTTGGTGAGGCTGCTGTGTTGCTTATATTTAAGGAGAGTTTCAGGATGTTTATTGTGCTAAGAAAGTTTGCAGCATTTATCTTGTTGTAGCATTGGTTTCATGGGTTAGCCATGGGGTGGGGTTGGGTTTGACTCGTATAGATTGTGGAGGAGCTTGGGTATTAAGTACATTTAGGAAGGTGGAATTTAAATAATCGTTGGCATTGTCTAGAGAGAGTGTTTTTAGAGTGTTCCAGTTTGTTTGAGGGTGTTAGTGAAGGTTGAAGGGTTGAAGTTTGTAAGGTTAGGAGTATGTATGTACTGGTGCTGGTGAGGGGAGTAATAGGTAGCTTAGAGGATAAAGGCAGGCAAGTGGTCACTAATAGATTCAGGGATGATGCCTGAGTCTAATATGTTGATAGGGTGGGTAGTTAAGATCCACTCCAGAGTGGATCCTGGAGGATTGGTTTTGTTGGGTCTGGTGATAGAGTTGGTAAATTGGGTAAAGTTGAAGAGATTGACAGATGTGGTGGGATTTTGGTTGTTAATTTCTGGTTAACTTTTGGTTGTTAATGTCCCTATCACTAATACTACCCCTCTTCTGCAACTATCTACTATCCACTTGGATACTACTTTACCTCTGCAACCTGTTATCCCCCCCAAATTTATAGGTTGCTCCCAGCTATGGAAATCTGCCTCTTAATGTATTGCGCTGGCACAAAACGATTATTACAATTGCGAATACTGCGAATACTGTAAATACCTATAGACTCTTATGTAATTTACTACTTTCTTTCTTTTATGGCTGTACTATTCCTACTACAGCAAAGAATTTGCAAACATAAATCACCTCTCTATGGTATAGCTATAGCTTTGTTAAGTTTGCTAATTATAGTTTTCTTTAAGTTTTGCTAATTATAGCTATTGTCAATTTGCTTTAGTACCATTACTATGCTACATTGGACTAATTTTCTTATCATGCTTATAATTTTGCATCCCATTGTACTATTTTTATGTTGCCTTCTAGTATATAGTGGAGCTTTTCTCCTCGGGCCACTGCTGAAAATGGACATGTATCCAGCCAGACTAGCCCGGTCAACAAATGTAAATTAAATAAATAAATAAATAAATGATTTTATTCAAGTCTAAGTTCACGTCACCTAGAATGTAGGTCTCTAGGTTAATATTAGTGGAGGCCCATTGGAGGATTTCTTCTAAAGTACTAGTGTTGTTACCTGGGGTATATAGAGGGATATGATGCAGATACTTTTATGATTATTAATTTGTAGCACTCCTATTACAAGTTCTGCATTGTTAAACTGAGGAATGGGATTTGGGTATGGAATAATGGGGGGTATGTTCGAGAATATCAAGGCTACTCCTCCACCTCTTCTATTCATGCGGTCATATCTAATGGCTTGGTAACCAGGGGGTAGAATTTCTGAGTCAGAGATGTATGGTTTTAACCAAGTCTCAGAGACAGATACTATGTCAGGTTGGTTCTGGTTAAGCCAGGCATGGAAGCTAGTTGCTTTATTTCGTAAACTTTGGGCATTTAGAGTAACTAGTTTAAGGCTTTTGAAGCTGGTAGTTTTGGTAGTTTTTGGAGGGATGGGGTTGTTAGTGGAACTAGGTCCAGGGTTAGGGTGTATATCACCTGCTAGAAGTAGGTGGATGAAGAAAGAAGGTAGTAGGTGATTCAGTTTTCCTTTAGGGAAGTTGTGTCTTGTTAATGTGGGTAAGAACTTTGATTTGAAGTAGTAGAGGTGATTAGGCTGAACTAATGAGGCTGATATGATATGCAAGTGAGGTATTGTGAGGGAGAGATGGGGGCTGGGTGAGGTGTAGTGGGACATGATAGAAGGGGAAGAGGAGTGGAGGAAGAGGAGGTAGTATGGTATAGTAGAATTAGAGTTAACAAGGTGGTAGAGGGGATGAGAAGGGTAAGTAGTAATGAAGAGTTCATCATGAAATGGTATAAGTTTATAAGATGGAGTAGAGAGGGAGGTATAATGTAGAAGAGGTATTAGGTACAGTATGAGGAAGGGGGGAGGAGTAGAGTATGGTGAATTGTATAAGGGGAGTGGCTTTTAATTGAGGGGAGGGGTGAGAGGAGGAGGGGCAGAGAAAGGAGGACTGTGAGTGGAGTGGTAGAGGAGGGGTGGAGACTATTGGTTGGAATAAATGTAGGGGTACTGGGGGGGTGGAATTTGGGGGTAGGGTAGGGGAGTGGATTGAGCCCACAGGGCGAATGGAGCTGGTTAGAGCAGGTGAAGGAGGAAATTGCAGAGACAATCTATGTGCACCAGACTCCTGAGGAACTCCTGAAAGTAACAGGTGAGTGGGGAGTGATAGTTCAGTTGTATATTTAATAAGGGATAGTAGTGTAGAGGATGAAAAAAAATAAGGTACATGAAGGAGGAAGACTAAGGAGCAGTCTGAGATTGCAAGAACATGGATAAGTAGACTGGAATTTAAAAAGGGTGGGAAGGGATAGTGGATACTACACAAACCTAGAAAAGAGTGCCACCTAGTGGACAGAAGGTAAGGTGGAGCTGAAAAGCTATAACAAAAGAGATCTAGGTAGAACAGATGGCTCTGGTAGGGGATTTACAGGGGAGACAAATAGCTACCTATGGGGTATAGAGGGGTAAAGCTGCTGGGTACCTGGCTCAGTAGTATGGATAACATATAGCAGTAGGTATTAAAAACAGTGCAGTTTAACAGTTGGCTTTGGGTAAAACATACTTTCTTGTATCCTTTGTGAACTGTTTTTGAACAAGGACAGCAGAATTCTTTTAGGTTGAAGATAGGATGGCAAGAGTAGTTGTAGGGGGTCCTTATTTATCCAGCAGGAGATAATCCCAATTCCTAATACAGGGCTGGGAGGTGAAGAGCTACAATAGGAGGAAGGAGACAAAGAACAAATTACAGTAGTAAGCACACAGTAGCTTCAGGTTTGTAAATTAGCAAAATTAAGCAGAAGAAGCAGTTAGCGTAGTAATTCCAGTGTAGCTTATTCACAGTTTAAGGGGAGAAACAGTAGTTTCCATGAATCAAAGCACTTGCAGCAGATACACCATCTGAGATAGCTAACAATCTTTAACAGAAGTACTATAGATGCTAGGACTTAACACAAGCACATAAACAAAAGCAGTACAAACACAATTCTCAGTGATTTCTCCCAATACTGGCTAATTAAAAGCTTATTTTACAAGATCCATCTGAGTCCATAATTACACAAGTGAATAACTACGGTGCAACACTAGGACTATAAATTAAAAGCAAGTATTACTAAGGCATTGAAAGTGCATGTACACATAACATAAAGGCAACATTGTTACTTATTTAGCTTGATGCGGACACAATAATGAGCTAGACGCAAGTAGCGGCATCATGACCTGTTGCTCCCACCAACAGTTGTGCCGTACATTCTTCACCACCAAATAGCAGCGCTCTCTGTAAACTACAGTTGAATGAGTATGACGCTGTTCAAATTCCTGCCCCTAGTAACACTTATACAAAAGCCCAACCAGGATGGGTGCTGAATATTAGCATAAATCAAAGCCGAATATCAGCAGTGTACCAGATGAATGTATCCCACTGTATCTAGTTTCATTTAGCAAAACTGAAATACTCTAGGCATAGAGCTGGAGTCGTTCGCAATACTAATTAAAGAAGGGCCTGGATTTGAAAAGAAAGTATAAACCTTTCCCTAAATATAATAATGTAGTGCCCTATTTTGGAGTACAAGTAATACCATTCCCCAAAATATACTAGATGTATGTAATACTAGCCCTTTAACACTATCACTTAACATCTTACCCCTAGTTCTAGTGATATCCTTACTGTCATTATTGCTTTGCATAACTTTAGGTATGTTTTCTCAAACTACTTTAACGTTAAGGCATCTCCAAAACTCATTTGTGTTATCCACTGCTGGGTACTTTGTTTGTTGTACATCATCTGCTCCCTGAGATATTGTCATCAACTATCCCTGAAGCCTTTCCCATTTGTATTTCCATGTTTTTCTGCCCAGATTATACTTCTGTGTGAAAACCTTGTACATGCAGGATATTTTTATTTGTTTATTTATTTATTTGACATTTGTTAACTGGGTTGGTCTAGCGAAGCCAGGGACTTATTTTCAGTGGAGACCCGAGGAGAAAAGCTCCAAAGAACAAATACAATCATGCAAAAATATTTGACAAATACACAATGGTCATAAATGTGCAGTAATGTACAAGATATGTTTCAGATTAAGATAACAGTGGTCCAGAAATATTCAGTCACGAGCAAACAAAATTAGGATATAAATTCACAAGACATGACAAAACAATATTAGTGCCAAATAAGCATATCAATGACTAAATAAGATAAATTCGGTAGTTAGGCTAGTAGAAAGCAGAATTAAGATAATAAAGAGTAGTATTAGAGAAAACAGAAAAAGGAGAATGCCTTTAATTTTAAGACGAGAGAACCATAATGAAAACATAGTTTAGTAAGAGAAAGAGAAGAAAGATTAATTTTAGTAGCATACTAAGTGAGAAAGGCTATAGTTGTCAAGTGGGGGCTTGGCAGGGATAGGTTCAGTTTTTTTTTTAGTAGATAAAGTTTTAATTCTTTTTTAAATAGATGCTTTTGGGAGATAGTTCTTATACTGAGTGGGATTGTGCTCAAGATGTGAGCTACCCAGTACTTGTATAGGGACTTTCCAGTGTTCTTTTTGGGTTTGTAAATATCAAGAAGGTGCTTATCACTTGTACAAAAATGCTGAGTGGGAGAGTAATAAGCTAGTAATTTGGAGGGGGAGGAGAAGGAGGAGGGATTATGGAGAATGGAGTAGGTGATATGTAGTCGATGAAGCAGAAACTGATGGGAGAATTTGGGCCACTGAATTGTTTTAAGGGCAGGGTGACCACGATGGTGCAGTGGTTAGCATTACCACCTCACAGCAAGAGGTTCCGGTTTGATCCTAGGCTGGGGTGCCTTCTGTGCGGAGTCTGCATGTCCTCCCTGTGTTCACATGGGTTTCCTCCAGGTGTATGGTTTCCTCCCACATCCCAAAGACATGCTGTAAGTGGATTGGACACTCTAAATTGGCCCTAGGCATGAGTGCATGTGCCTTCTATGGAAGGTTGGGTGCCGGGCTGGCAACTCAACACCGTAAAACTCCACTGCCAATCATGAACAGACAGGTGAGCTGCTGTGGTGACCCCTAACCAGGATAAGCCGAAAGAAGAAGAATTGTTTTAAGGAGATGGCAGTGATGAGAGTTATGAGGGAGATTTGTGGCAAATCTAGCAACTTCGTTGTATGTTTGCTGAAGTTTGGATAGAAGAGTAGCTTGAATATTAGTAATGAGAGGGGCAGCATACGATAGACAAGGCAGAAGAAGAGACGGAGCCAAATAGAGTCTTTAAGAGGAAGTAAGGAAGTTCTGACTTCTATAGAGAAGTCCAAGTTTCTGGTGTTTTTTTTTTTCTTAGATATTGCTGGATATGTAGGTTATACTTTAGTTCATCAGCTATAATGGCACCAAGTCATTTGGTACTAGGTTGGGCTTTAATGGTAGTATTATTGAGAGATAGTAAAGGAGGGTTTTTGTTGACCCAGTGGTCTAGGAAAGAGCAGAAGGGGTTTTGTTGTTTTTGGATTTAGAACAAGTTGGTTTTCAGAGGGCCATGATTCAATGGATGAGAGGGTGTCCTGAGTGAGTGCTAACAGATTAGAAATAGTAGGGGCAGTGGTAATACGTGTCAAGTCATCTGCATATTGCAGTAGCATAGAGGTTTTGCAAGCAGAATGTAGTTTGTTGGTGAAAATAATGAACAAGAGAGGGCCCAGAAGTGATCCTTGAGGAACCCCATTGTTGACCGGAAGAAAGGTGGAGAAGACACTTTCCCAAAACATAGATTGTTGCCTATTGGAGAGGTAGCTGGAAACCATTGTATAGAGGAGCTGGAAGGATTAAGGTCTGAGAGTTTAGATAAAAGTTTGGAGTGGTTGCCAGTATCAAAGGCCTTAGAGAGGTCGAGGAAAAGGCAGGAGATTAGCATGTTATTGTCACAGGCCTCAACTACAGATTGAGTGATTTAAAGAAGTGCAGTAGCTATACTATGGTGAGGCCTGAAACCATGTTGGATAGGGGTATGCAGGTTATTCTGATGAGGCCTGAAGCTGTGTTGGATATAGGTAAGCAGATTATTCTGGAGATGCTTGAAGCATTGTTGGATAGCGGTAACCAGGTTATTCTGGTGAGGCTTGAATCCGTGTTGGGTAGAGGTAACTTTGGTGAGACCTGAAGCCGTGTTGGATAGATGTAAGCAGGTTATTCTGGTGAGGCTTGAAGCCGTGTTAGGTAGAGGTAAGCAGGTTATTCTGGTGAGGCCTGAAGCCATGTTGGGTAGAGATAAGCAGGTTATTCTGGTGAGGCCTGAAGCCATGTTGGGTAGAGGTAAGCAGGTTATTCTGGTGAGGCCTGAAGCCATGTTGGGTAGAGGTAAGCAGGTTATTCTCAAGCAGGTGTTTTATTAATTGGGTGTGTATGCACTTTTCGAGAATTTTGAAGATGGGGGACAGGATGGTTATGGGTGGGTAATTAGAAAAATCAGTGGAGTTTCCACCCTTATGTAGTGGTATTGTAAAGAAAGATTTCCATAAATCAGGGACACAGGCTTCATTAATGGATCTATTTATCAGTATTGAGAAGGGGTAGGCAATGGATTCTGCAGCAACTTTGAGAAAGTAGGAAAGAAATTTATCAGTGGAGGGCAAGGAAGCTTTGAGTTTTGTCAAGAGAGATTTCATGTAGGAGGTAGGAACTGTTGAAAGAGGTATTAGGAGGTGTTTTGTTAAGGGTGGATTGAGGGAAAGGGAGAGTGTTGGTATTTTGAGTTAGTTTTTGGATTGTTTCTATGAAATACTTGTTTAAGCGAGTGGCTGTTTATATAAAAGTAATCAAACTGTACTGACAAGTTCACGTTTACAAACATTATACTTCACATATATTGGTAGTCATCATATAACCTACGCATCATTCCATACATTATTCAACCCCCACCTTTTTTAACAAGAAATGTCTTTATTAAACCATCACTTACGACACAGGCAACCATACATTTATATAAATGGAAACAAACGCACAGGCACAATCCTAGTTGCAGGCATTTTACATCACAAATTGTAGACACACACACTCACTTGCAAACATTATACATCACTTGTAATCTACCCAATTGTTTTCAGTCAAATATTACATAGCTCATTTAAGTCCTGCCACCTTTTACACCTCACCCCCCCGTATGTATTGTTCCCATAATTCCCAGTTTTTCCTGTGTAGTTTGCTCCTACCATTTTCTAAAGATCTTAATTCTAGTTGTTTTGTCTCTGTTACTATATTCACTACTTCTAGTATACTTGGTTTATCTCTGTTACTATATTCACTACCTCTAGTACAGTTGGTTTATCTCTGTTACTATATTCACTACCTCTAGTATAGTTGGTTTATCTCTGTTACTATATTCACTACCTCTAGTACAGTTGGTTTATCTCTGTTACTATATTCACTACCTCTAGTATAGTTGGTTTGTCTCTGTTACTATATTCACTACTTGTAGTATAGTTGTTTTATTTCTGTTACTATATTCACTACCTCTAGTATAGTTGGTTTATCTCTGTTACTATATTCACTACCTCTAGTATAGTTGGTTTATCTCTGTTACTATATTCACTACCTCTAGTATAGTTGGTTTATCTCTGTTACTATATTCACTACCTATAGTATAGTTGGTTTATCTCTGTTACTATATTCACTATCTCTAGTATAGTTGGTTTATCTCTGTTACTATATTCACTACCTCTAGTATAGCTGGTGTATCTCTGTTACTATATTCACTACTTCTAGTATAGTTGGTTTATCTCTGTTACTATATTCACTACCTCTAGTATAGTTGGTTTATCTCTGTTACTATATTCACTACTTCTAGTATAGTTGGTTTATCTCTGTTACTATATTCACTACCTCTAGTATAGTTGGTTTATCTCTGTTACTATATTCACTACTTCTAGTATAGTTGTTTTATCTCTGTTACTATATTCACTACCTCTAGTATAGTTGGTTTATCTCTGTTACTATATTCACTACCTCTAGTATAGTTGGTTTGTCTCTGTTACCATATTCACTACCTCTAGTATAGTTGGTTTATCTCTGTTACTATATTCACTACCTCTAGTATAGTTGGTTTATCACTGTTACTATATTCACTACCTCTAGTATAGTTGGTTTATCGCTGTTACAATATTCACTACCTCTAGTATAGATGTTTTATCTCTGTTACTATATTCCCTACCTCTAGTATAGTTGGTTTATCTCTGTTACTATATTCACTACCACTAGTATAGGTGGTTTATCTCTGTTACTATATTCACTACCTCTAGTATAGTTGTTTTATCTCTGTTACTATATTCACTACCTCTAGTATAGTTGGTTTATCTCTGTTACTATATTCACTACTTCTAGTATAGTTGGTTTGTCTCTGTTACTATATTCACTACCTCTAGTATAGTTGGTTTATCTCTGTTACTATATTCACTACCTCTAGTATAGTTGGTTTATCCCTGTTACTATATTCACTACCTCTAGTATAGTTGGTTTATCACTGTTACTATATTCACTACCTCTAGTATAGATGTTTTATCTCTGTTACTATATTCCCTACCTCTAGTATAGTTGGTTTATCTCTGTTACTATATTCACTACCTCTAGTATAGTTGGTTTATCTCTGTTACTATATTCACTACCTCTAGTATAGTTGGTTTATTTCTTTTACTATATTCACTACCTCTAGTATAGTTGGTTTATCTCTGTTACTATATTCACTATCTCTAGTATTGTTGGTTTATCTCTGTTACTATATTCACTACCTCTAGTATAGTTGGTGTATCTCTGTTACTATATTCACTACTTCTAGTATAGTTGGTTTATCTCTGTTACTATATTCACTACCTCTAGTATAGTTGGTTTATCTCTGTTACTATATTCACTACTTCTAGTATAGTTGGTTTATCTCTGTTACTATATTCACTACCTCTAGTATAGTTGGTTTATCTCTGTTACTATATTCACTACCTCTAGTATAGTTGGTTTATCTCTGTTGCTATATTCACTACCTCTAGTATAGTTGGTTTATCTCTGTTACTACATTCACTACCTCTAGTATAGTTGGTTTGTCTCTGTTACTATATTCACTACCTCTAGTATAGTTGGTTTATCTCTGTTACTATATTCACTACCTCTAGTATAGTTGGTTTATCTCTGTTACTATATTCACTACCTCTAGTATAGTTGGTTTATCTCTGTTACTATATTCACTACCTCTAGTATAGTTGGTTTATCTCTGTTACTATATTCACTACCTCTATTATAGTTGTTTTATCTCTGTTACTATATTCACTACCTCTAGTATAGTTGGTTTATCTCTGTTACTATATTCACTACCTCTAGTATAGTTGGTTTATCTCTGTTACTATATTCACTACCTCTAGTATAGTTGGTTTATCTCTGTTACTATATTCACTACCTCTAGTATAGTTGGTTTATCGCTGTTACTATATTCACTACCTCTAGTATAGTTGGTTTATTGCTGTTACTATATTCACTACCTCTAGTATAGATGTTTTATCTCTGTTACTATATTCCCTACCTCTAGTATAGTTGGTTTATCTCTGTTACTATATTCACTACCTCTAGTATAGTTGGTTTATCTATGTTACTATATTCACTACCTCTAGTATAGTTGGTTTATCTCTGTTACTATATTCACTACCTCTAGTATAGTTGGTTTATTTATTTTACTATATTCACTACCTCTAGTATAGTTGGTTTATCTCTGTTACTATATTCACTACCTCTAGTATAGTTGGTGTATCTCTGTTACTATATTCAC
Source organism: Protopterus annectens (assembly GCF_019279795.1). Taxonomy (NCBI): domain Eukaryota; kingdom Metazoa; phylum Chordata; order Ceratodontiformes; family Protopteridae; genus Protopterus; species Protopterus annectens. The sequence goes on along the minus strand of NC_056751.1, from coordinate 784,752,069 downwards.
TACTTCTAGTATAGTTGGTTTATCTCTGTTACTATATTCACTACCTCTAGTATAGTTGGTTTACCACTGTTACTATGTTCACTACTTCTAGTATAGTTGGTTTATCTCTGTTACTATATTCACTACCTCTAGTATAGTTGGTTTATCTCTGTTACTATATTCACTACCTCTAGTATAGTTGGTTTATCTCTGTTGCTATCTTCACTACCTCTAGTATAGTTGGTTTATCTCTGTTACTATATTCACTACCTCTAGTATAGTTGGTTTGTCTATGTTACTATATTCACTACCTCTAGTATAGTTGGTTTATCTCTGTTACTATATTCACTATCTCTAGTATAGTTGGTTTATCTCTGTTACTATATTCACTACCTCTAGTATAGTTGGTTTATCTCAGTTACTATATTCACTACCTCTAGTATAGTTGGTTTATCTCTGTTACTATATTCACTACCTCTAGTATAGTTGGTTTATCTCTGTTACTATATTCACTACTTCTAATATAGTTGGTTTATCTCTGTTACTATATTCACTACCTCTAGTATAGTTTGTTTATATTTTTATTTTCATTTCTATTTCTATTTTCTAGTAATTGATTTTTTGGCAGCCTTAGACACAGCAAGGCCTTACTATGTCTAGGCAATTCTAATTCTGTGTCATAGCTTATAAAAATCATCTCCCTTGTCACACCAATCTGCCCACTCCACATCTCCGCAGAGAATCCTTAAAGTCCTCCAACTCATCGCATTCTTAGAAAATATGTTCCCAGTTACCTCTTTCTTTCCCATCACACCTACAACATTTGCTGTCTACCTGAGGATAATTTCTCTGGAGTCTGATTTGGCTCTAAAAATATCTATGCAAACAATTCCAAGCGAAAATCCTAAATCTTCTAGATTTTGTTGCATATTTGGGAAACATACATATATCATCCCATTGTTTCTTTGCAAACTGCTTTTATTGTGCAGGCAGAGGCTTCTCTCTCTCTCTCTCTCTCTCTCTCTCTCTCTCTCTCCTAACAGATGTCTATCATTGAGGGTTTTGGAATTAATAGAGCCAGAGAAGATTTCACAACTCTGTGTCTAACTTGTAGGTAAAGCCAGTGATCCTTACCCAGAAGGGAGTATCGCACCTGTAGATAGCCAGATGCATCCCTCACTGGTGACAGAATTAACGATTGCACTATACATCTAATTCTGATTGTGGAAACTGCTGTGATGAAGTCTCCTTCTGACTCTGGTGCTGAAAACATTAAACATTTTATAAAAGACATCGGTGGCAGTATGCTGAAGTGATGATTTCATTTTTATTTAGATCTAGGCGTCCTCACAGGGACATGTCTATATCCATAACTTCATTTGTATCTGTACATCTATAGCTATTTTTGGCTGCCTTGTAGATGCCAGCATTTTATAGACTGTAGTAACTTTTTTACCAGAAATTGCTTTAAGCATGATACTGCCTAGAAGTTTAGCTTTGCTTGCAAGGTAGCCAAGATGAGAGGAATGGCCAACTGTCTAACTTTGTAAGCTATAGTATATACAGTAAATTTGCTAGCCCTGTTCCTCTTGCTTGATGGGGTAATGTTAGTACTTCTTCTGTCAAGTTCTTCCTTTTTCCATCCAAAATAAATTCATTTAAAAGCTTCTGAATGTTTAATAAGATTTATGTTTATAGAAAGGAGGGTATATGGTAAAGGACATAATTTATCTTAATGTGACAAATCATCTTTACTGTCGGACTTTTTCCCAGAACAAGACAGGCACACAGCTTCTTCCAAATATGTCTATCAACATATAACTCTTGGTTCAAATCAAATAGCAGTTTACCTAAGTATTTCTGAGTGAATTTCATACTGTGATGGGGAGTGATGTACCATTCCGCATTCATTAAAGCCCTGTTGCAGCAGTGATAGATGGGACATCCTGCCAAGGATTGGACCAATCAGCTTCCAAAGCTTTAGGGCACCTTTCATATGCCATATCCCCTGCACAGCTTGAGGAGAACACAATAAAATGAGTGCTAGGGTGCCAAAACTTCAGAATTTTCTTGACATAAAAGTAGACTTTTGAGTTATTGATCATTGACTTACATTTTCCAGTGCTGGGCAGATAAGTAACCCATTGGGGACTACATTCATAGGTTCATAGATTCATAGGTAGGCACTAGGCTATCTGCCCAAGGTCATTTATTAGCCTAGCCAGAGTGTGTTGGCTTTCGCTGCCCCATTGATTAATTAACTGAGCCTCTGTCAAGCAGAGCCAATGAAGTGATCCCAGGGGTGTATTTTTTGTTACCCATCCACTCGTCAAGGTTTCTCTTGAAGAGTGTTAGTGAAGGGCTCTGTCTAATGTAGTTAGGAATTTTGTTCCAAAGCATGGGGAGTCTCTGTGACAGGAATCTATCCCTCCAGCATGTTCTGTTTATTGTTGTGGCGAGGTTTAGCTCACTAGAGCACGTGTCTCGCAGTGACTTGGATTTCTTTAGGTGGAGCATGTCCATCAATTCTGAGTTGGACATGGCTTTGTAAGTCAGGCAGAGATCACCTCTGAGTAAGCGATATGCCACTGAGTACAGCCAGAGTTTTTTCAGTCGGTCTGCATAGGACATATGTCTGAGGCCAGTAATCCTCTTGGTGAGATACGTTTGTGGTCTTTCCAGCTGTTGGAAGTGTCTTGTGAGGTACATCCCAAATGGGGCATTGTACTCTATAATGGGTCTGATGAGTGACGAATAGAGGGGCACTATAACCTCCTTATTTCTAGATGCGAACCCTTTAGTAATTAGATGGGCCACATAGAAGGATTTCCTAATACTTTGGCAATATGATTGTCAAAGGAGAGATTACTATCTACCTGGGTTCCCAGATCTCCTATTACCACCTCTGTATTAAGGGGCTGCCACCTATGTGGTAATTCGTGGGTATTTTGTTTTTCCCAAACGGGATGACTATGCATTTTTTGGCATTTAGCTTGAGGCCATGACTTTGACACCAGGTGTCCTTCTCTGTAAAGCCTTTTTAGAGGATGTCCATGTCAGATGGAGAGTCAATTATGGCTCCCAGTTTGCAGTCATCGGTGAACTTGGTTAGCCATAGTCCTCGTGTGTTTGCCTGTACTTCTGAGAAGTATATGCCAAACAGTAGGGGTCCCAGGACCGAGCCTTGCAGGACACCACTTATGACTGGTTTAGAGTCGGACCTGGAGCCCGCTATTCTTACCGTGTGAGTTCTGTCTGTAAACCAGTTGGCAACCCATCTTGTGACGTAGGGGTTTATGTTCAGGCTGGTGAGTTTTTCTATAATACCTGAGTGAGGAATGGTGATGAATGTCTTGGCGAGGTCAAGGTAGGCTGTGTGAACCACCTTTCCCTCGTCTATGGCCTTGGTGACTGTCTCAAAGACATCAACCAGGTTTAGTAGGCATGATCTGCCCTTAACAAAGCTGAACTGGGTCAGGTCAAGTGCTTGGAGGTACCCAATGTCTTTGTTAATGAGTTCCATGATGATGTGCTCCATAGCCTTGCAGACCAGGCTAGTCAGGCTTATGGGGCAATAGTTACCAGGGTCAGTTCTGGCCCCTCCTTTGTGGAGCGGAATAACCGTTGCTGTGCACCATTCTATGGGCACGTAGCCTGTGGAGAGGCTGAGGTTGAACAGCATGTTTGGGTGGGGGGTTAGTTCGTTCTGTAGTCTGTGCAAGACTCATCCTGGGACACCACCTGGCCCCATTGATGCTGCATTTTTGGCTTCTGAAAGGGCTGTTTTCACCTGTGTGTTTGTGATTTCCGGGACACTGCACTTTTCCGGTATTGTTGTGGGCCTTTTTGGAGGTGAAGTTTGCACTGAATCTATCTGCCAGGATGTTGGCAATATTAGTAGGTTCAGTATATTTTGTGCTATTTTGCACTAGGTCAGAACATATCTGTGAGTTACCACTTAGATTCTTGACATAGCTAAAGAAGGCTTTGTGGTTATCTTTTGAATCCTTGGCTATTTTTCTTTCAAAGTTAGCCTTGGATGATTTTATGAGGGACTTTAGTTTCTTAGTGATACTGATCAGGGATGCCTTTCCTTCTTGGGATTTGCTTTTTCTCTGAACTAGTTTCCTCCTTTTATTGTATAACCTGTCTGCATCTTGGGCAGCATTATCCTTTAGCGTGGGGGCTGTGAAACTTACCACCTCTGTCTAAAGTAAGGTGAAGTTTGCTTTAGAAAAGTTTTTCACTGTGGTTTCCTTGGTTGGGGGTGGTGGTGGGGTGTGGACATCCAGAGTGATTAGTTTATGGTGTGATCTAACCAGTGACAGGTTGACCTCTGGTGTGGAACACCTGTCGCCCATGTTGGTGATGACCAGGTCCAATTAGTTTTCATCTCTGGTAGGGGAGTTTACCATCTGATCCAGGGTGTTTGAGTTGATAAATTCCAGGAAGCGCTGAGCCTGGGAGTTTGTACTCAAGTAGTTTTCCCAGTTAATGGTAGGGTAATTGAAATCGCCCAATATCAGGGTGTTCAGTAGGACCTTCATGTTTTCCAGTGTCGCCAGAAAGGCAGAGTGGTAGCCCTGTGTCATGGAGGGTGATCTGTAGCAGGCCACAATTTGTATTGCAGATTTGCCCGATGTTAGTTGCACATGGATGATCTCAGAGGTATCATGCTGAGCCACTAACCTGGAGGTGTAGGTATCCTTGATGAATATGGATACACCCCCTCCTTTTGTGTTTCGGTCCATGTTCTGTGGCCAAAATGTGTGGTATGAGTTGTAGCCTAGTAGTGCTGGAGTGCTCTCTGGAGCCTTGAACCAGGTTTCAGTTACTGCACAGATGTCGACGTTCTGCATACTGAGGAGTGCTTCAAGCGCATGCATTTTGAGATTTAAACTCCTGGCGTTGAGTAGCATAACTCTCATTTTTTTTTATTTGTGCTGTTTATGGAGGTGGTTTGTGTAGAAAAGCTGTTGTTTTCTGTCACAAATATTTGCTAAAAGTAGGAACAGACAATTTTAATGGTTGTCACTACATAGTTCCCTCTGAGAAATGTGTTTCAAATAATGCTTTTTTGTGAGAAAATGTTTTATGTTTTTGAACAAAACTTGGGCTAGGAGCTAAGACTGGTGATTTTGAGTGTTGTCATTTATAATACTTACCTCAAAACTTATGTTTCCTGCAAGATGTTTCACAAGTTATCCCAAGTTCCAGTTCCCATCTTCAGTAGTTAGATGGTCACGAGACCCAATGTTTTTATCATAATTTGTGAAGAAAAGTGTTACTTTTCTGTCTTAAGGGGTTGATACAGACTGGGGCTGGTGTGTTATCTCTTAAGAAATTTTAATACAGAACTGAAATTTTCTGGCAGGAGGTAAGACTGAGTCTTCAAGGAACTCAGTACTGCCTGCATACCTCTCAACTTACAGATTTTCAGTGAATGCACAGATTTTTGGATCATATTTTTGGACTGTTCCTCATAAACTTTGTGGTTTTCTGGCAAATCGCTGGGATGATCTGAGGATTGAAATCATTAAATAATGACATAGATTTGAGTTTCAGATTTCATATCCTTCAGAAAATGTATGTTAAAACAAAACCTGTTTCTCTAGCAACTTTTTAAGTTTATAAGAGCAATATTTAAAATATGTCCCTATTTTTGAGCCTTTGACCCCCCCCCCCTTTTTTTGTTGGGCTTTGTCCAGATTTCTTGCACCAAGAGGTCAAGAGGTATGCAGACAGTGCTGAGTTCCTGTAAGGTTTCCCTTATAATTTATCGATTTTTGTGAGGAAAAGTATTATGTTTGTGTTAAAAACTGTTGTTGGGGACTGTGACAAGTAATGGTGGTTATTACTAAAAAAATTTAACCCCAGTTTTTAACATTTTTGTCAGACGGTTGTTGTTGTGTCTTTCAGCTTTTCCCGGTTAGGGGTCGGCACAGCGGAACTCCAGTCCGCTAATGATTGGCAGAAGATTTTTACATGCTGAGTTGCCAGCCCTGACGCATAACCTTCAATGAAGGTACACCCATTCATGCATGTCTCCACACAGAAGACGCTCTAGCTGAGAATCGAACCGGACATCATCTTACTGTGAGGTGACAATGCTACCGCAGCACCACATTTTTGCCAGAAGGTAAGACTGATTTTTCTAAGCTCCACTAACTATTCACTGGACATCTTTTGCAGCAAGGACATGGACCTAGGTCCTGCTATCTTGATCACGCCATCCCTAAGCTGCAAGAAAAGAAACATTATCTGGGAGGTTTCATTCTTCACTCAGGCTTCCCCTTCATGCAGTCACTGATGTGTGACTTCACTGTGGCCATCTGTTGTTCTTTGGACCAATCATGACTTTCTTTTAGTTCCTCTGGGCTTACTTCTTGGGAAGCCCCTGAGGATCAAATGACACATCGTTTGCAGCTGCTTAGTTGCACTTATTGGATAAGGGAGATTCACTTTTGCTAGCATCAGAGAAGGGCTGGGGTGATGCTCCTTCCCTAAGATGCTATAAGGAGCTTTATTTCTGGGGAAGGGATCATCCTTTAAGTCACTCTTTCTCTAGGAAGCCTCCCAGAAAAAAAAAAAAACATAACATTAGGCATTTACTGTGTCCTTAAGGACATAAAGAGGCCTGGATGGTCTTTCCTTAGGGTTTGTTTAAAGACTTTCAGTATTTACATGCAGAGTTTTCTGCACTATTAAAAAAGGAAAGGTTTTCCTCTCTCTGTCTCTCTCTAGTTATGATCCCCAGTCTGAGGGACAGGATTTACACTTAAATTGTGTTTCTCAAATTATCACTCCACATTATGTAGAATCTAACTCTCAGGAAAGTTATTCATTAGACTGTCCACATAAAGAGTTGTCTTTTCTGATATTAATGGCAGAATGAATGATTTGTTTCGGTGTGAACAAAATGTATTACCAGAGTCTCACCAAAGACAGTATGACTGGTCAGATGGGGACTGTCCACAACCTGCAGCTGTGCCTCCTGTGTAACCAGCCTTAGAGGATGTTTCCTTTGCAGCCAGCAGAATGTCCAGCAGCCAGCCTCCTCCTCCCAGAAAGTTCCATGACTTACACAAGGTGCTCTTGTCCCACAAATTCCTGATTTCTAACCCCAGGTCAGATCCTGTTGTAATTTATCAAAAACTGCTTCTGCCAAACTCCTTATATCAGCCTGTGCTTTTCCTTCTGACAAGCTGGGAAAAGCCTTTGGGAAGTTTGGGAAGAAAGTTTATTCTTCTACATTAATATTCAGAATAGTGAACAATTAGGCTCACCTGTTAACAGTTTTGCTGGCTTCCATTGACAATATGAGAAACAAACCAGCATTCTTTCTAAAGTGAGCTGAAGGCACTGCTGATGCTGTTTCTAAAGGAGCTGTCACTGGGTTACTAATGAAAATATTTGCCTGGCTACATTCTCAGAATTTACTAGAGCATGTCAAAACTGAGATCCCGAATGCACCCCTGCATTTATTTATTCATTTATTTAGATTTGTATACCTGGAAGGTGGCTGGTCCATTGAGCCTTTTCAGACATGTCTCAGGTACAGAGATAGAATTTTTGTAGTATAAGATAATTTACATTATAATATAAAAAGACAAAAACAAAAAATAAAAATAAAATAACAGCTGTTATGCTAGGAATACACTCCAAACATGCTAAGAACATGTATACTTATAGGGTGTATATTAAATCAGCGAACACTGATTTATTTAAAAGCGAAAGCTTGAAATCCCGAATACATATATACATATACATATGAATTAATATATACAGTCAGTAATATATATATATATATATATATATATATATATATATATATATATATATATATATATATATATATATATATAAAACATATTTTGTTGTTGTTTGTCTTTCGGCTTTTCCTGGTTAGGAGTCACCACAGTGGAACTCCGTCCACTAATGATTGGCAGTAGATTTTAATGAACGCCGAGGTGCTAGCTCGACGTTCAACCTTCAACGAAGGCACGCCCATTTACGCATGTCTTTCGAACGCCCAGCCAACCGCGGGGAAGACATGCAGACTCCACACAGAAGGCACTCCCCACACTCCAGCCGAGAATCGAACGGGAGAACCTCTTGCTGTGAGGCAAAATATATATATATATATATATATATATATATATATATATATATATATGTATATTATATATGTATATGTATATAGATATTTGTATATAGATACATATATAGATATGTACACACACACACCTATATATATATATATATATATATATATATATATATATATATATATATATATATATATATACTTCATAACACTGAAAACATATATCATACATATGCTGAGTTTAAACAACATAAATCATAGCACTTTCCACAAAGTGTAACCAGGGAGGCAAGCCCCCCTGCAACCCCCATGTGGGGGGCTGCATTCACACCCCCTGCTACTTAAATATATCAACTCCAAAATTGCACTTAGTGTAGTGAAGTGCAATCTTGGAGTTGATATATATAAGTAGCAGGGTGTGTGTGTGTGGGGGGGGCACAGCCCACACATGAGGGGTGCAGGGCGGCTTGCCCCCCTGCTTACACTTGGTGGAAAGTGCTATAAGTTATGTTGTTTAAACTCAGTATATGCATGATATATGTTTTCAGTGTTTTGAGTTTCAGTGTTTTGAGTTTTCAAGATTTTTAAGTTTCAGTGTTTTGGTTTCAGTGTTTTGAGTTTCGGTGTTTTGAGCTTTCAGTGTTATGAAGCGAATCCATATATGGATATATATATATATATATATATATATATATATATATATATATATGTGTGGGTGTGTGTGTGTATATAGGTCTACTTGATATGGCTGCCATTTCAGAATGTCGAAAACCATATGGCCACGACCATATGATCAACATTCGAAATATCGACCATACAAAAAAAAAAGAAACAACAAAATCTTACCTTCACACTCTAGCCCCCACACCTCCCAGAACTTAAATATAGCAACTCCGAGATAGCACTACAATGCAGAAGACGGAAAGCTTTACATTCCGCACTGCTTGGAGATGCCGGTTCCGCATGGTCGACATTTCAAATGTCAATCATATGGTCTTATAATGGCTGCTGTTGTCACCTGATGTCTGCTTTACACACTAAACTTGTGAGGACTACCATAGAGTTCATCAGTATGCTGCTGAAACTGAAACTTGGCTATAACTTCACCATAATTACATGCATTACTGAGCACAGATGGCCTTGGGTATGTGCTTGACCATGCAGTCGCTGACAAGTGCAATTGGTGAAGCAACTGCAATTTCTTGTTTGGAATACCAGCATTTAGCAGCATGACCTCTACAGTGAGTTTCGTTGACATTTCTGTGTTGCTATTTTTAACCTCTGGAATCTGGCAAAAAAGGGCCATATGTCTGCAGGCTCTTCAAAAAAGCTATTCACGATAAGCTACTTTACCGTATTGTGATGTTTCTGCAGTAAGTACAATATGTATGTAGTAATCAGTCATGGAAAAAGATAAGAAAAAACAGCCAGGACTGCTGTAACTGCCATCTATTATCTGAGCAGTAGCGAGTATGAACGTATAATGGAGTTGAGAAGTCTGTGAAGTGTACAGGCATGAAGTTAATGTATGTAACATGGACTTACTGTGCAAAACAATCGGTTAGACCTGGCTTAGATGATTTAGAAACCTAATCAAAAATTGTAAATGCATGTATGAAAATGACATCTATTTTATTAAATTATTTTTTTTAAGTTACCTTTTTTTAAAAGGGACAATCCAAATGGAACAGGTCCATTTTCATTGTATGCCGGGGGAGAAAAACTACACAATACAACATACACTAAGTTGTTCATGAAATGTGAACATAGAAATGGTGAACAAGAAAATGAAATAAATTACAAGAAGGGGTCGTAAACAGTATCTATTTTTTACTGCAACACGTGAGTGTAGCAGAACATGAGTGAAGATCAGATGCAAACATTTAAAACATATTACATTTAATTTGCATTAGGTCAAACATTTTTTCAATGGACTAAATAAAAGGCCACACTGCCCTACGCATAGTATGTTGATGGCTGTGTAGACTCTAACATACCTATTTTTCCAGAGATGCAAGATGGACCTATCAAAGCATGGCGTGTGAGAAATGTGGATAAGTATTTAGCCAGATGGCAATTATTGATACTTGTTTGGTCAGTGTATTCTGTAAGCAAGAGTAGTAATGATGACAGACTGGTCAGCTCGACAGGTAGCCAGCATCAGTATAGATTGTTATGGAATTTTTTTTTTTCAATGGATACAGCCCCTCACAGCTTATTGATGCAGGAATCTGTTTAGCTCCAGACAATGTGCCAGTGATAATGTGTATTACACCGTTATGAGTCCTACCTTGCGCATAAAGTAGCTCCCTTTCCCATTACCATAAATACAATAAGTACCATAAGTACAATAAGTACCATATGTACAATAAGTACCATAAGTACAATAGCTGCTATTATTCCACTTTAGGTAAGCAGGTGACACAGGAGAATCAAAGAGAAAAGTACATGATCACTGCTAAGACACCCTCTAGGGTGCCGGCACCAGTGTAGACAGTTATTTCCCTATGGATGGGTGAATCATCTCCGCCTGCATCACTATACATAGTATTTACCTTTAGTTAGACTGTGTTTGTAAATCACCACAGTGTTCAACTCCTAATTGATGGTAATCGGTGTCCAAGTGTATAGCAGGCCTTGTACTATTGGTTGTAATTGTTGGGTTTGCAGGAAATAAATAGTTCTTAATCATGTCTACATATTCATAGAAAGATTTTAATCTCTGTAGCCCTACGTTAGGTCCTGCATCTGGGCCTGGGGTGTTTCAATGATCTTTTCTAAAGTTCCTTTCAAGCTGTCTCGCTGTTACTGCCATTTCATATCCTGTACATTTTAACGTATTTTGTCCTTTACTTTTTAAATACATTCTGCATTTTTTGGATGTTCCACACAATCTTCATCGATATTTATCAAAAATGTATGTATTTCTGTTTGTGGCTGGTGTTTCATTTGGTGTAATGAGGGAATAGTAGAATGAAACAATCCCCTCTTTTTTTCCTGCATGCCGAAGCTTTAGTAATGAGATGCACCACATCAAAGAATGTTCTGGCATCAGTGCCAATGTGCTGGTCACACCTGTGTTCCACAATGTCTTATAATGCCAGTGCCAATGTGCCAGTCACCCCTGTGTTCCACAATGTCTTATAATGCTTTCTGTTTTGTGGACTAACATCGATGTGGCAATTCATGGGGACTGGGTTCTTCCAGAAGGGTATGATGACACATTCTTTAGCACTGAGCTTAAGGCCATGGTTCTGGCACATGATTTTGATGTCATTGAGGCCTTTCTGTAGAATGTCAGCATGAGTTGAGGAGTTAATAATAGCTCACAACTTGGAATTGTATGGGAACTTTGTCACCCAGAGTCCTGTTTTGTATGCTGGGACTTCTGAGAAGTACATGCTGAGCAGCAGAGAAGTCCGGGCCGATCCCTGTGGGACTTCACCTGTGACTGGTCGGCAGTCAGAGTAGGAGGTTGCCACTCTGACAGTGAGTCTTCTATGTGTGAGACAACTGGCAACCATCCCAGTGATATAGGGGTTCACGCCTTGTTTGTTGAGTTTATCAATAATGGCCCAGTGAGTAATGATATCAAAGGCCTTGGCCAGATGGAGGTACACTGTATGCACTGCCTCACCTTCATCCACAGCAGCGGTGATAGACTTAAATAAGTAAACCTTGTTGAGCAGGCATAATCTCCCTTTCCTAAAGCAAAATTGCATAGGGTCTGCAGTTTGGATACATCAAAAGTATTTGTTAATCAGGTCCATGTTATACCTGTCACTATCCCTGATTTCACCGACCTTCCCTGACTTTGCCTCATGATTTCGCTCTGTACTTTGTACAAAGGTGGATTTGCAGGTATATTTTTCAGGATTAGAGGCAGTCAAATCGACACATCATACTTTTATGCATCTTATTGACTACAAATGCATGTTGATGCAAAAGATGTTATTCTATCAATTTTTACTTGAAATAGAGCTTCATTTCAAATGGTTTCCTGATTTTGAGCCCTTATTCTGCTATTATTTTGGCACTGAGTAGATCTCTTCAGCAATGGAATTGACATAGTACTTGGTGTCCAAACAGCATTTTTAAAATTACCTGAAACAGAAATACATACCCCAAATATTGACAGCTTGAGCTGTGCTTAAAAATCACAGAAAAACACCACGTTCGGTCACATTGAGCTGATCTATAGTGCTTACCTTACTCGTCAATTATCAGGTTTATACTAACAGAGGGATATCAGAGCCCTGGTTAGGTCAATGAGCAGAATCTCGAAATTAGTACATATTTGCTTATTTGTCCACACCCAGCAGCAATTTTGTGAAGACCCACATAGTTAAGGCTGATTAACAAGCCACTGCAACAAGGGGTATTGCAAGAATGTAAACGGCAGATATGTTGTTATTCTTAATGGACATAATGTCCACCAGCAGAGTTTAACTAAAGTAGGTCACTTTGTCAGTGGTAAAATGTGTAATGGCATTTTAACGCTTGTTCCTTGAAAAAAACGTGTTAAACTAAACATAAAAATATTTGAAATTTAAAGGAGATGAAAAAGCTATTACTACACACCTGGTTTATTAAGTATACAAGCCTGCTCTTGGTTTGACAGACATGCTACAAAATATCAAGATAAACTAACTTTATGTGCCTGGGGGCCCCTCAGGAACAGGTCTGCCCACAGCAACCACACGGGTTTGCTGGTCCCTAACGACGGCTATGAAGGTAACGTATGGAAAAATTGACTCACGCAGTGCTGGTGTGGCAGCAACGTGCGTTATGTACATTGTCAACTTTGTAAGTGTGATGAACTTTCAAAGTCTCTTAAGTGTACCAGCATAGAGGTACTTTATGATGGGTTTAGTGATTGTGCAAATCAGTCACGGCTACCTTTGCTAAAAAGAAAAAAAAATACAAACAAACAAAACAAGCAAATAAAAAACAATAAAGAATAACTATTTGTCAGAAAAAAAAATGAAACAATGAATGAAATGCTATGTATGTTGATGGGTGTGTAATATGTATCATAGGATCATAGTTTAGTACTAAGCTAACCGCCCTTGCAACCCATTTTAAGCCTAGCAAATTATCCCTTGTGAGACTCAAACGCTGCACCTTGTGTTTGTAAGGCAAACACCTTAGCCATTAAGCCACCCTCCCAACCATGTCACTCAAGGGGGATCCAGTATCTGTCAGCCTGGGATGACATGCTCGACAAGCCACGTTGCTTCGCTAGGGACGGCTTGCACCTGTCACCCCTGGGTTTTCGAATACTGGCAAAGGCTCTTGCCACCCCCATAGTGCCTTTTTTTGGCAAGGCTCAAAAGACAAACCCACCTCCTTAGGCAACACAAAGAAAAAGAAACTAAGGGTAATGCTGCTCAACGCCAGAAGTCTAAACCTCAGGATGCACGCACTCGAGGCTCTCCTCAGTATGGATAATATCGATATCTGTGCAGTAACAGAAACCTGGTTCAAGGCTCCCAAGAGCACCCCAGCACTACCAGGATATACCTCATACCACACTCATACCACACTTTTCGGCTGCAAAACTCTGAACGAACCACAAGAGGGGGAGTATCCATATTCAAAGATACCCATACCTCCAGGTTAGTGGCACTGCAAGAAGCATCTGAGACCATCCATGTGCAACTAACAGTGGCCAAAATTGGCTTCCAGTTTGTAGCCTGCTACAGACCACCCTCCCAAACTCAGGAACCCCACTCGGCTTTCCTGAAGTCACAGGAGAATATGAAGGTCTCAAACACCATTATATTGGGTGACTTCAACTACCCAAACATAGACTGGGAGCACTACTCAAGCCCTAACGCCCTCGCCCAACGGTTCCTAGAATTTATAAACTCAAATGCTATGGAACAACTGGTCACCACTCCCACAAGAGGGGAAAACATATTGGACCTGATTATCACCAACATGGGTACTCTATGTTGTATACCTGAGGTATACCCTTCTTTAATAAGATCTGACCATAAATTAATCACTATGGATGTCCATATCCCATCCCCACCCCCAGCAAAGGAAACCACGGTCAAAACTTCTTGAAAGCAAACTTCACACTTCACAGATCTGAGATGGCATCCTACAAAGCCCCCGGGCCAGTGGAAATTACGACCCAAACCATAGAATCCCTTACAAACGCATTCTATGGATACTTACAGGAATGCACAGATTGTGCTATCCCAAACAAAACCAAGACACACTCCTCCAAAGGCAGGAGACCTGTCTGGTGGACCACAGCCATAAATAGGCTACACAACAAAAGGAGGAAGTTGCTACAGGATAGAGCGAAATCCTAAAAAGGGAAGACAACTATGATCAGTACTAGCAAGAAACTACAATCCCTCATAAAAAGCATACAAGGCTAGCTTTGAAAGAAAAATTGCACAAGACGATAAAGACAATCATAAGGGCTGCTTTAGTTATGTCAGGAACTTGGGTAGAAACTCCAAGATATGCTCTGAGTTAGTGCAAAATGACAAAAAAAACATTGAACCCACAGACATTGCCAACATCCTGGCAGACAGGTTCAGTGCAAACTTCTCACCCCTTCCCCCCCAAATGTGCAAATGACTATCCCAACAAAGTGTAGCCGCCCTGACATCACAGATGCACAGGTGAGAGCTGCCCTCTCCAAAGCAAAAAACACAGCAGCTATGGGACCGGACGGTTTCCTGGGCTGCGTTTTACACAAGCTCCAAGAAGAACTGAACCCTCACTTAAAATCACTGTTCAGTCTCAGCCTTACAACAGCATATGCACCCAAAGAATGGTATACAGCAACAGTGGTCCCACTCCAGTACTTAAGTATGGAAGAAGTAATTAGGGAACTGGGGACCCAAGTAGATAGTAATCTTTAGTTTGACAATCACATTGCCAAAGTGGTTAGGACCTTCTATATACCCCACGTTTTCATGAAAGGGTTCACATCTAGATCAAGAGGTCATTGTGCCCCTCTAGTCATCAGGCCCATACCTGAATACAATGCCCCATTTGGGATGTACCTTACCCGACACCTGCAACAACTAGAAAGACCCCAAAAGTACCTCACCAAGAGGATTAAGGGACTCAAGCAGATGCCCTATGCAGTTAGACTAAAGAAACTCCAGCTCTACTCAGTTGCTTACCGCCAACTCTGAGGCGATCTGTGCCTGACGTATAAAGCCATGTCCAACCCAGAATTAATGGACATGCACCACCTCAGGAAATCCAAATCCCTTAGTGCTCCAGTAACTTAAACCTCAGCACAGAAATAAATAGGACATGCTGGAGAGACAGATTCATATCCCAGAGGCTTCCTTCACTATGGAACAAAATCCCAATCCATGTTAGGCAGAGCCCCTCAATGACCCTCTTCAAGAAGAATCTTGACGATTGGATGGGAGACTGTAGATTTACCCCTGGGATCTGCTCTGTGTCACTGCTAGACAGGGGCACTTTAAACTAACCTTAAATGGGCTATCTTCTGTGACCTACTATACTGGGGCACAGTCATATAATCTAAAAGGGTGGCGAAAGCCAAACACTCTGGCTCGGCTTGTAAATGCCCTAGGGCAGATAGCCTAGAACCTATAACATGTTGCTGATATTTTAACATAGGAAACTGGCAGTTTAAAGCCCAAGGTTGCAGAACTGTAAACCTTCTTACCCCATCTATCCAGTGCCCTGGAGTCTATCAGAAGGGGTAGGAATTTTAGCAGTAGAAGGCTTAATGCCCTTGGGCCCCTGTGAAATAGTCTCTGGATCTGGAACAGCAATTTTGAAAAGGAACTTGCGGGACTCCAGGACCCTGTAGTATCTTGACAGGTTTTCTGGGAACAGGAGACAGGGAATCAAGGGCAAAACTACATTGAGAAATCAACAATGTCTAGTACAGGAGGAATAGCTAAAGGCCTATGCTGAGATAGAAGGAAATCCCCAAGTCTCTTTTTTGAATGAGAAAAATCATGGCTTTCCCAGTGGAAATGCTCCCTGAGTATGCAAGGTTTCCCCAAAAGAAAAATCCTCAGGAGGGGAAGCAGAGGGAATAGAGTACTCTATCAGAATACTCAGAAGTAGGCAAGGACAAATGCAGGTCATCAGAAGAGTCAAAAAACAGAATCATGATCAGATTCATAATCAACCTCAGTCCTAGGCCTCTTAGAAGGGGGGGGTTGGGTACCCCTGATTAGAGTTATTAGATCTTCAACCACTCTCATTTGTTTTTTTAGGTATAGAGGCATGAGCATGTGGCCTGGACGTCTTTTTTAGAAAAGGATCGAGATTTAGGCCTAAGTAATGAAGGAGGTGTATATTTAATATTCAAGTCCGTAGGCCTGAATACACCCTCAGAAGCCAGTGCCTGCACAGCGGCTCCAGACCCATCCAAGGTAGAGACATCTGCAGGTTCCAAAGTTGAAGCACCTTGCGGCAAATAGTGAGCCCTGCCAAATCTCAAACCTGGGAAGCTGTACAATAAAATACCTTTTGGGACACAGATCCATATGTCACATACCTTTTGGTAGAAGAATAATGAAAGCATGTAGGGTGACAAATGGTATCAAAGGCAATATTACTTGTTTTGTCAATTAATTCTGTTAGAGACAGAAAATCTGGGTGCCCTGTTGTGTGAGACAGGTTGCATTACAGATACCTTTGGTGAAATGGAAATATGAAACAGAACGTGAGAGGTGTGAAGCAGGGAATGAAACATAAATGCAGTCAGCTTCCCAGGTAGCCAGTTGCCCAGGACTTTTTTTTTTTTAACCCAGTTTGAGTTGAAATGAACCCCCTGTGGCTACTGAGTGACTGAGGACTCCATTGAGCTACAGACACTATAAGGAACAATGTGGATTACACCAGTATGAGTCCTACTTTGTGCATAAACTGGATTCCCTTTACCAAGTCTGATTAAGATAAATTCAGTAGCTGCATTAATTCCAAAGTACTTAAGCTGATTAAACTGGGGGATGAAATAGCCAGACATATGTTAACTATTATTTATTTATTTATTTATTTATTTTACATTTGTTAACTGGGAGAGTCCGACTGGATACATGTCCATTTTCAGCGGAGGCCCGGGGAGAAAAGCTCCAGGTACATAACAGACATATGAACATTGTTAATGCAAAAAAGGAAGATAGTTGAGTTCTAAATACAATATAAAGATACATCACATCTTGGGAAAAAAATAACAGCAGCATATAAAAAAAAACAAAGGTCAGTTACAAAGGCGAGGCGCCTTGTTAAAAGCAGTTAAGGATAGTGAGGTAAGAGAAGGGTAAATGATAGTGGTTAATCAGGTTTGGAACAGAGACATTGCCAGAGAGTATTGAGATGGGGTTTAAGCTTTTTTTTTTGAATTGTAGGAGTGAAGGTTCTGAGGTGAGCATGGTCGGTAGGGAGTTCCACATTTTACCTACAAAGTTTGAGAATAGAGAATCCCCAGCAGAATTATTGGCTTTGGTAGTTTGAGCTAAGATCTTATTGGAGGAGCGTAAAGATTGCAGGTTAATATAGGGGTGAATGATGTTTATCAGAGCTAGTGTTTTTTCTGGGTGATACAGTATCTGGTGAGCCATTTTGAGTTGGTTAAAATGGAGTTGGCTGGAAAACTCTAACCACCCTAGTTGCTTCAAGTTAGTGCAGTGGCGCGTTCTAAAGGTGGAATTTGTGGCAAATCTAGCTATGTGATTGTAACAAGAAGCAAGTTTGTTAAGGGTTGTCTTGTTTAGGTTTGTAAAGAGGGGGGAGGCATAGAAAAGAGTTGATAGTAGGTGTGTGCTGGCAATTGTAATTTTAGCGTGAGGAGTGAGAAAGTGTTTTACTTTATAGAGAGAGCCAAGCTTTTTATTGACGGTTTTGATGGTAAGATTGAAATGGGTGTCAAATTTAAGGGAGTTATCAATGGTAACACCTAATAGCTTTGTGTGAGCTTCTGGTGATATAGTGATTCCATTGGAGGATATAATAGAGAAGGTGGGGGGAAGAGTCTTGTTAGTGGGTGAGAAAGTAAGTAGTTTTGTTTTGTTGGGGTTGAGAACTAGTTGACGACTTGAGAACTATTTTTCTATTAGGTTGAAGGTGTCTTGGGTTGAAGCAGTGAGGTCTGCTAGGTTGGAGGCAGTGCTGATGATAGTCGAATTATCTGCATATTGAATGCATGTGGCATGGGGGGTGATTGTGGGCAGGTCATTAACAAAGATGGTGAAGAGAAGAGGGCCAAGAATAGATCCTTGGGGAACTCCAAGTGTAACAGGTAGGCATGTGGATAATTTGTCCTGCCATAGAACAGCCTGTTGCCTATTGGACAAGTAGGATTGGAACCATTTCAGCGTGGAATTGCTGAGTGATAGTTTTTTTATGGAGGAGTTGAATGTGTTTCACCATATCAAAGGCCTTGGAGAGGTCTAAGAAAAGAGCAGATGATAGTTTATTATTGTTTCTGAAGTTATTGATGGTATTAGAAAAGGATAGTAGGGCTGATGTGGTACTGTGATTTGGCCTGAAGCCATGTTGGGAGTTGGCTAGAATTTTATTTTGGTGAGGTGTTCCATCAGTTGTTTGTGGACACACTTTTCCATAATTTTGGCCAGGGGTGAGAGTATAGCTATAGATCTGTAGTTGGTTAGCTCTAGTGAGCTACCACCTTTATGGAGAGGAATAATGTGGGACATTTTCCATATGGAGGGATGAAGGCTTCTGACAAGGTACGGTTTATGATTATGGAGATGGGATAGGAAATGGCCTCAGCTGCTTTTTGCAGAAACTCAGATGGGAGAAGGTCAGCTGCTAGCTTAGTGGGTTTTAGTTTTTTAAGAAGAGATGTTATAGAGGATATGGGTACTGGATCGAAGGTAAATAGATGATCTGATGTAGTTGTAGTATTCTGCTGGCATGGGTAGTGGAGTGGGCTGGTTGTTTGTTTGAATTGTGTGGCCAGGGATTGTATAGTTTCTGTGAAGAAACTATTGAATGTGTTAGCAATGTTTACAGGGCACTGTTGTTTGCAAGTTGTGGAGTGGGGGTGGTTGCCTGGCCTGGGTGCAGGAGCTTGTTTAAGCCTGCCCAGAATTTTTGTGGATTATTAAGGTGTTTGTGTTGGAGGTGGAGGAAGAAGTTTTTTTTATCATTTAAGATCATATTCTTTTAGTTTCATTTCTAAGTTACCAGAAGGTTTGGTGGGAGTGTGGGTCTTTAGAGGTACGCCATGTGACCCACATCTTGTTTCTAGATAGGATTTTGGATTTTGTTTCCTTAGAGAGCCATGGTGCGGTTTTGGTTTTAGTTCTAATGGACCGTATTGGAGCATGGGAATCTAGAATCTTGAGGAAGGTGGTGTTGAAGTAGATAACTGCCTCTTCAAGAGGAAGAGACTTGAGTATTGTCCAGTTGTGGGCTTTAAGTTCAGTTTGAAAAATGGAGGCGTTGAATTTATTATTATTCCTGATTTTTTTTATGGTTGTAAGAAGGGGGGTGATTTTCTTGAATTTGATAACATAGGTGAGTAAGTTATCACTCATGTCCTCTGGGTGAGTACCTGCTGAGTACAGGTCAGGATCTTTATTAGTAAGGATCCAGTCCAGGATGCTGTCTTTGTTTTGGGGTTTACCTAGTTTGGTAGGTGTGGATATGAGCTGAGAAAAGCCATGTAGATTTATGCTGCTAGATGGTGAGCTAGATGAGAAGGAATTCCAATCGATGTTGAAGTCACCTAACACTATGGATTCCTGGGGGTGAGTTTGAGTTAACCAGTGGAGAAAGTCCTCTAAGGTTTTGTTATTATTGTTGCCTGGGGGGATGTAAATACATGCTATATTTATGCTTTTATGTTTGTTTGGTTGAAGTTTTACAAGTAGAATTTCGGCATTGTTTGTTAGGAGGCTGTGGAGAGGCAAGGAGATTTGTAATGTATTTTTGTAGAGTATGGCTACACCACCTTTACGAGTTATTCGGTCTGCTCTTAGTATATCATACCCTGGTGGGATTATCTGTGTGTCTTTCGTACTTGGTTTAAGCCAGGTTTCTGTGAGACATAGTAGGTCTGGGGAACAAGTAGCTAAAAGGGCATGTAGGTTGTGAATCTTATTGTTTACACTTCTGATGTTTAGATGACAGGTCAGAAGAGAGTTAAAGGGTCTAGAGTTTAGACTGAGAAGTGGAGGGGAGGATAGGGTGGAATTAGAATTGAGTGGAGGGGAAGGGCCAGGGTTGGGGTGGATATCACCATCTGTGGCTAGTCTGTGATTCAAAGTGGTAATGAATTTGAGGGCTTTGAGTAGAAGTTTGTAGTAATGTTTATCATTTGGCCTAATATTGGTAGGTTTGATAATTACATAGCGCCGAGTTCTAACAAGGTGGGTGAGTAGGGAGTTGAGTCATGGCCTCTGTTGTTAATTATGGGGAGGTTGGTTTGGTAGCCTGGGTGGTGGAAGCCTATGTAAGACCAGGTTTCATATAGGTAGCTAGGTAAGGGACAAGTAGGAAGGAAAAGAGTTAGTATGATAAGCTTCCTGGGTGGTGTCATATTCTGTTTGATCTTAGAGGGTGGTAGTGAGGTACAGGAAGTTAGTGGACAGTAGGGGAGTGGTTTGAGGTTATAAAAGCACGAGTACTGGGGGCGGGTGAGAATAGGGGGCAGGGCGGGGAGCGGACAGCGAGCAGCGGCGAAAGCTTGCTCATGAGCTTTACACTAAGCCACTAGAGCCCAGGTTTCAAGATGTAACTCCTAATTAACTTGCAGGTGAGTAATCTTGTCTAAACAAACATCAGGTTCAATTTCTATGCTTTGGGAGCTTGTTTTAAAATTTTATAGCTGTTTGCCTTAGTTTTAGAGTGTGTTCTGTAGTTTAAGTGGAGTATATGCAAACAAGTTTGGATTTTTTGTTTGGGTAAGCCTACGGAGATTCGTGCTAGTGCTGAGGACCCTTAAATACTTACTTTAAAGTCTATACTAAAATGACATTATGACTATTAT